>NC_072013.1:29627049-29882049 GCF_027791375.1 Indicator indicator
CTGAGTGAACTTGGACAGGCACTGGGCATCTCTATGAAATTCCTTGTGGAGCAGGGCAAGCTGCTGCTTCTGTATCTGTCAATAACACATAGGAAGGAAAACTGTTATCTCATATGATTTTGTCTTGAGGATAGCTGTTGCAAGTCTCCTGTAAGGAGATAAAAAAGCCAAACACAAACCAATTAAACTTCATTAGTGCTTAAAAAACAATAGGTAAGACATTACTTAAAGACAGTTGTATTATTGCAGTAACTTCTTCAGCTGTCTCTGGGCTGGATGTCACGCTAGCAGACAGAAATGATCTCATCATTGATCTATAAATTAGCAGTTGCCTAGTGACTCATCATCTTGGCATGCTTGCTTTATGCAAATGAAAAATAGCACTATGCAGCAATGGGTATGTGCCAGCTTTTTGTGAGGGTCACTGTCCCACAGCTTATAGCAATTTTTGAAGTGATTTTTGACAGGGAGAGTAATTTGGAAATGGAAAATGTCAATGAAAGCAGGGAATTTTTCAGAAACCATCAGCTAGGTACCTTCAGAGAAATATTACTATAAACACACTTCCGAGAAAAAAACATACACGCAAAAGTATGGCCCAAAATATAAAAAATAAACAATGTAGCATTAAACAGACTTGGCAGAGCATATATTAAGTGGACCAGAGATTGGCTTAAAAGCTGATCTCAAAATGGGAAAAAAATATTTTAATGATTATTAATCAATTTAGTAAAACTGTCTAGTCATTTTATTGGCCTTCCAAATGGTAAGGTTAAATCTGCAGATGGCATAGGCTTGTTGAGTAGTAATGAAGTTCATCCTAAAAATTATTTCAATCACCTAATTAAATGGTGACAGTCCAGCAATTTGCACTCTAATACAGCTAAATGCAAGCTGATACACTGGGGTTATGTGGGCTGCAGCTACGCAGTAAGAAAACCTGTCTTGAAATGCTTTGACTTGGGAAAGCAATATAGAATCATCCACAGCAAAGTATTTCAGCCTCAGTTCCCATTGTACTGTTACAGTTCAATTAACCAATGAGATCAGTGGCTTTATCAAGTAGATGAACACAGAGAATAAGACAGAGAAAAGATTTTTCTTTTGTAAGCAACTCTGACAAGAAAGCTCCTGTAATGTTGGGTTGATTCAATTTATCTTCAGTCCAGAGAAGGAGGCTGCAAACTTAGTCATGGGCTGGGAATCAAACCAGATGATAGACTGCTAACAGCACCTTGTTAAGGAAGGGAAGGCTGAGACTGAATTGTAGTCTATAGACAGCTACAGAAAATTACATCTGATAGCAGAGGGCTTTTGAGACTAACAGGGAAAGGAATAGCAATATCCGGCCACGGAAATTTTATACTGAACAGCACATTGTAACATGCATGAAAAGTATAGTTAGCATTAGTGGGGTTAGTGCTGTGTCAGTGCTGAATTCTTCTCTACCATTAATCTCAGTGGGACTGGAGTTAGGCTAGAAGTCAGCACCTATGAAACCTCATCCAGATATTTTCTTTATTAATTTCAACTTTATATTTTGTTGTAATCTATCAATAATATCCAATCCGTTAAGCTCTTTAAAGTTTACACTTCATATTTTTAAATGCTTATGAATAGTAAAGTAAATAATCTCTCAAAGAGAAGGATCAAATTCTTCATGCTTTCTAAAGAGGATCTACAGATATGGGAATATGAGTGCACTTCCCCTCTTAGAATATTTCAAGTTTTACAAGAGAACAAACTCTGCTTGCACTAGCATTTTGAAAAACAGCTTTTTCTGTGGCCATCCTTTTTGTCTTTATTTTCTCTATATGCATCAAGGGCCTGAACAAAATCCACTGAAACAGAATTAAATCTTCCATGGCACACAATGTCATTACAGGCTCATGAAGTCACAAGGGAAGTAATTTCAGCTCCTACCTGCAGTTCATGGTTATTCCTGTATCTCAACTGAATCCCATGGTATGATGGTAGTTTTGTGCCCGATGAATGCCAGAACAATTTTATGATCATATTCTTGCCTGCAATTGGCTTTATTCCACACACAGGACATTAAACCCAACCACTGGACTAAATGTGAAGAATCGTATGGGTCTTACAAAGCATCCCTATGAATCATCTTGTCCCAGAGCCTGAATACACTGAGATCAAGACCACTAGTTAAAAAGTGGTGGGGGGAAGCAAACAAAAATATTTCAGAGAGTTCTTGAGCGTATGCTGCTGTCACATTGAAACATCAGTTACCAGAGGTCTCTAGAAAATAGCAACCTCAAAAAGCACCACAGAAGTACCACTGGAAAATTGTGCCTAATATCTGGGGCAAAAGAATTGCACCTGAAAGCAACTGTGAAATGCAGTGAGGAATTTTCACCTGCTTTTCTTTCCTTGCATTTTCCCGCGGTGACTAGCACAGCTCTTTGTCTCTGAGGCACAATGGAAATTGAAAACTTGCTGGACTGGAACGAGCGCAGTCAGCTTCCCAGAATGAAATGATACCTTAATGGGTCTGTCTTCATGGATGAAAAAGGGCCAAGCCCTATCATCCCAGTCTGAGAGATATGATGAGAAAAGCATCCTAGATCTGATACCAGCAAGTCTTACTTTGGATATTTGTTTTGTTTGTGTTTTTTCCCCCTTTTCTTCTTTAAAGAAGAGACTTGGAAACATAATTCACAAAACAAGGATATTCTAAAACTTATGTATCAAAATGTTATTTTGGTCATGTTACAGAGTTCCTACAGAACCATCTTAAGGAAATTAAAAAAAAAAAATCTTTCTCTTGCACTTCTTGTTTTCATCAAACTTTTTTTCCCCTGAATCACAGAAACAATACTAGTAAGTACCTTACAAAGTCACCTTATTCACCTCTTTGCTCCAAGACAGAATGGACTTTTTCCAAAACTTCCCTGTGTACTGTTTCTGTAACCTATTTTTAAAAGCCTCTGGTAATGGAAATTTCAAACCCAAAGACTAGTGGCAAATATTAATCCCAACAAGCAGAGAAAGTGAGTGCAAGAGAAAATGGTGGTGTGCTCAAAGGTACTTTGATATCACATTTCATTTTAGATTCTTTTCTAGGAGACCAAGAACCTGTAGTTTTCAAAGGCTCAGCTGACAATGTCAGGAGCTTCCATCATTTCTCTGAATTATTTGTACAAGTTTATATCCCTTTATGTTGCATAAGGAATACATATCTTGTCCAAATTCTGAACTGAACACTGATAGCAAGAAATGAAATGAGCATGCTTTTGACTTACTGTGATAGAGGAGACAATCACAAATGTATAGTTTTGAATAGGTTGATGCATCAAAAACCTCTACTCATAAAGCCATTTTAAAAAATCATCTAACAGGAAAACTGGTTTTCTCTCATTTAGCGTCCCAATTTTAAAAAAGTTACAACACAGTCCAAAGGACTCAAAATTACTAAAAATATAAAACTGGTATTCTAAGTTAATACTTTGAATGGTGAAGTTAATGAAATATCCTTAGGGCTGTCAAACATTGTTATATTTTGGGCAAAGGAAAACTGAGAAATTATCAACTTGTATTACTATAAACCAGTTCTACTTTTAAAGAAGGACTTAAGAATCTCTTTTTGTGTTGGAGTTAATTAAAAAAAAGAAAAAAGAAAAACAAAAGCGATGAATTCCTGCCCAGTTCTGTGAACCACCATTGATGTATTTCTTTTCAAAAGATATGCGGCAAAAATATGTCTTTAATTCTTCTTCTTATATCACCATAAATAAAACTGTTCTGGGGTAAAAAGATTATGTATGAGTTTCTGTTATGGAAGTGACTGTGCTCTGACAGGTTGAGATACTGATATTACCAAAGCAAAGGAGAATTTTGAGAAGCCCAAGTGACTGAGTTAATCTGAAATGTAGAATGACTCTGTCAATAAACGTGCTGGGCCTGAGGAGCCCCTGAGTATCAGGAGTACTGACAACTGCCTTCAGTTGCTCTGGGAGAGGGATTATGATTTCAAAAGTGCAGCTGAAAGACTCCACTTGCATTTCAAGAAAATTATTTTAGCTATATAACCCACCAGTCTTTTGGAGCATAATAGAGAAACTAGATACAAGGGCTCAGAACAGGTTATTGTTTAATTTTTGGAGTGAAGAATGTGTCTTTCTCAGATGTTTCTATTGGTTTTGTGACATCTGATGTTGAAAAATTCATGTACACACCATTTCCAGACCTTCATCTTACCACCTCTACAATCATTCATAAGAGTAACACCTGAACCTGGATCTCTTTATTCTTTTAAATGCAATTGGAAAAATAACAGGCAGTAAACAAACACGCACATCCCCACATCCCCTCAACAAAAAGCAAAACAAAGAAAAACACAAACCCAAACAAATAAAAACAACAACAAAAAAGCCAGAAAAAGCAAAAGACACACAAAAAGGCTACGTGGCCTAGTGTCAGTCAACATTCACTCCCAGAGTGGGGTAAGTCATGGATCTGTGTGTCAGTAAAGAATTTCCAGTGAGTACAAGCAAGATGATAATTTCTCCTTTAGGGGACACAGAGACTGATGGCATCAGATGCTTTGCTTCTTGCCAAAGGAAACGTGGATCCCCAGAACGCTGATTTATGTAGTGCATCCTATTCTTGCCATATCTTGGGCCAGCTGTTATTCAGGTTATTTCAGTCACTAAACTAAACTCCTTACAAGAAGGTGCAACAGCAGCAAAGGCTGGCTTATTATCTACAGCAACATACACATGTGAGCAGAAAAAGTGCCTTCTGGGATTAAGATGGAGAGCAAACATAATGAAGACAGCTGATGAGACTTGCTTCCTGGTTGTGCTTCCCACAGATCAAATTAATTCCAACAGATGAGTAAAAGATGGAAAGATATGCTAATTAGCAGCCTTTTTTATGAACGAGTTCTGTACCTCAGAATCTTATTAGCTTTCTAGATAAGGTTTATATTGTCTGTGCTTTTAGAGGCAAAGGTTTCAAAGCTTCTGTTTCTGCAGTGCAAGGGTTATGTTCATGTGCTTCCAACACTGGAAGAGAACTGTTTCAAATCTATAGATATTTGCTTATGTAGTCCATATATACCCTTTAGATCATGAGACCCCTCTGGGGAATTACACAGCACAGCAGATTCTACAAAGATAGAGAAGGTAAAGGGGAGCACAAAGGGTTGAAAATCATGAGTGAGACCATTATGAGAATAGTGGAGAAGAGTCATTTTGAGACAACAAACAGAGGGAGAATAGAACAGGAGGAGTCTGGAGGGAACCACAGTAAAGGGAAATAAAGCTAAGATGTAATTGCTTTGCAGGCAGTTTATGTGTGGAAGGAAGATACCAGAAAATATTTAATGGAAAACAAGGCTGGAAGGAAAAGAGATATATAGATAAAAATACAAAAAGTAACTTATTTAGAATACGTTTGCTCTGAGGATATGTTCCTGGGAAACACATGCGAGTAGCTGTTTGTATCACATCTCTGTAAATTTGGGGGAAAAGATGTGCATGGTAAATAATTGTACTGCAAGAAATTGAGACCCAGCACTCTGCTGTTCATACCCTAGTGCACTGAATTTACTACCACAATGCACGTACTTTGAAAACTTCAAAGCTGCCCTGTCAAGTAATTTCTTCACAGTTTTTAAGTTGTAATTTATGATCAATTAAGATGTCTGAAAACAATTAGGAAGACCACAAAGCAGGCTGAAATGCTAGTCCAGTGCCAGACTAGTACTAAATTTTGCATCAGGTCTGACTGTAGAAATACTCAGATATTTCAGGATAATGGGATGCTAAAATGTTGACTGACTCATGACGTGGATGAACAGAGCTGCAGAGGTAATGTGTGGTACTGTACTATAATGGTGGTAATGTAGTGAATAAAGCCTAAGGGCTGTCTTAGCATATTTGGAAGACAAGCTCTGAGCCTCAAGAACACAAAAGCAGAAGGGCAGAGGTTAATTAATTTGTTAGTGTTACTTGGCTTTGGTACTGGTCAACTGTAAAACATGCATTAAAAAGGCTAGCTGACTCCCCATCAGCTTCTTGCAGTGTGACAGATTCAGGACTGTGCTGCCACAGAGGTAATAAAGACAGGCTCAGGCAGCAGCTTTTCTCTTCCAAAACTAGCTCACATTTCTAGGGAAGTACTGATCAAAATAGAGGGAAAAGAATGAGAAAGATGTTAAATTTGGCAGTGATAATTAAACTCTGCATATTGAACAAGAATCAGGTTAGACTGATTCTCTCTTGGCAGGCAAATTTGATTGCTTTTTTAATAGAATTACAAAATATAGTGGAAAGAAGGAATCAAAAATCTACCTTGTATTTGATGGAATGTGTATTTAAAACAGATATCTTTCAAAACTTAATTCAAGGGGATTTAGGTGAGGGGACTGTCACTGGTAGAGTAGTAATACCTGTTCAAGATCTTATAATGAAATTGGCCATTGATCAAGTGAAGTCTTCACCTTTTCAATATAACTAAGAAATCTCATTTTACTGGTTTGACAGGGATTACTGAAAGTGTAATATAGTGCTGCCTCAATCAAATCAGCTACAGAGAGCATGGGAGTATGTGGAAGAATGCTGCATCTGCTGCAGGGGAAGGAATGGCCATGCTGATTTTCCTACTCAGAGACATACTGTGAGAGGAAACATCAAAGTCCACACTGCCTTGATTTGTTCCACTTAATGTTATAGCAGAATTAATCTACCTGCATGATGTATTGTTGAGGATTATTTATGAGATTATGATGTTAGAGACAAGTTGAAAATTGGTGTTCTGTGGATGAGGAAGTAGCAGACAGCATGCAACATGCTTCTAAGTCGTGGTTCAATGGTTCAAACAATGACTACTCACTGCAGTGAAGTTTGCACTGGCAGCACCATTGGCAAAATCAATTCCTTCTTTCTGTCCTTTTCTAACACAAATGAAGTAACAAAGATGGTGAAGAGTCTAAAGCACAAGTCTTATGAAGATTGGCTGATGGAACTGAGATTGTTGAGTCTGGAGAAAGGAGGCTCAGGGGAGACCTTCTTGCTGTCTATAACTACCTGAAAGGAGGTTGTAGCAAGGTGGAGGTTTGTCTTTTCTAGAAAGTAGCAAGTGATAGGACAAGATGAAATTCCTTGAGTTGTGCCAGGGAAGGTTTAGGCTGGACACTAGAAAAGCGTCCTTCACCAAAAGGGTGGTTAAGCACTGGAGCAGGTTGCTCAGGGAAGTGGTGGAGTCACCACCTCTGGAAGCATCTAAAAGAATATGTAGATGTGGTACTTAGGGACATGGTTTAGTGGTGGACTTGGCCGTTTTGGGTTAGTGGTTGGATGTGACGTTCTTAAAGATCTTTTCTAACCAAAACAGTGATATGATTCTATGAATGCTGAGGGTCAGTTTAGCAGACCTGGAGCTGCTTCATGCATGCCTGGGTTTAGTGCTCATTTGATGTGTATCCTCTTTTTCTGTATGTGTGTGATGTGGTCACAGTATACAATCCAGCCACCATGTACCATTCCTTACGGTGCTGGAGCAATGGCTTTGACATATCCAGAGGGATATTTCCATTGCTGGAAAGTCAGAGTCTGAAGGAGGTTTGATGTCACTATGCTCTCTAAAAGATAAAGTCTCTAGAACCAGAGGACATAAATGGCTAAATTTATCTCTGTCACAGCAAAATGCTGCAGCATAGATTTAGTGCTATGAGAGAAATCAGCAAGATGGCCATGAAGGAGGGAAATGGGGGGCAGGCTTAGTGAGCTGATGGGCAGGGATAGTTGAAAACAGGAGGCACAAGGGCATAGTATTCAGTGGAGGGATCCTCCAAGTTAGAGTTCACATGGTAGATATATGCTGCTTGTTATTCTCATGCAGGAAAGAGAGAAAGGCAATGTGACAAGGATTACAAATTACATGGAATTAGTCAGGTTAGCAAACCCAAAAGCTATCTGCAAAGACTTGCACAAGAGACCTCATAAAAATCTAAGCAACTAGATGGTGACACAGTAGATGAAACTCTATGTTGGTAACTGCAAACTGCTGTACATGAGGAGAAACAACTCTGACTCCAGATAAGCGCCAATGAGCTCTAAATTAGCTATCACATCTCAGGAAAAAAGATTGGAGTCATTGTGGATAATTTGATGAAAATATCATTTCCATGTTTAGGAGCAATGAAAAAAGCAGGCAAAAAGTCACTCACTGAAGGGGAAGAAAACAAAATCAAACTGCAGCAGCAAATCCCCAGGATACCCACACCTTATCTCATACAGGCAGTTTGGCCTCTTCCTAGTTCCTTCTTCATGATTTTTAAAAAGGCTATAGCTAGAAAATGCTTAGGAAAGAGTATTTAATGTGACCAGCAGCATGGAAAAATTGCCATATGAGGAGAGTCTAAATAGATGTGCTACTCTTGGAAAGCAGACTACTAAATCTCAGAGGTATATAAAATATATATAACAATATATTAAGTATACGAAATATATATAACAATATATTAAATATTCCACACAGATGGCATGAAGATGTAAATAGGGAACAATAAGTCATTATTTCTTGCTATACAAGCACATCATGAAATTGTCAGGCAGGCTCAGAACAAAGGGAGGTATTTCTTCAAGCAGCCTCTAATTAAATTGTGGAATTCATTGCTACAGAATGTAATGGAAGATGAAAGCATAAATGTATTAAAAATGTAATTAGACAAATTTATGAACATACCTCCATTAAAGGTTATTAAACAGAAGGATGTGGTTTCAATATCTAACTCAGGAAACCTTTCAGCAAAGACTGCAGGAAATCAGCAAGAATATATTGAGAAAGGGGGGCAGGGGATTTTCACTCCTTGTTAAAGGGAGTGATTTTTGCTCCCGGTTTCCCTCTGTGCACCTTCTATAGTCAGTTACATCTGGACCTCCTCAGATACAGGATCCTGAGCAATCCTTTGACTTGGCTTATTATGGCTCTTTATAAATCTTACTTTATTTCCTTTCTCCTTTCCATCTCTGATAGCCTTTACAACTCTTTTTGATTACTGGATGTGTTGGATAGTTTACCCATATCTTGTCTTAGAATGATAGAATTGTTTAGGTTAGAAAAGGCCTTTAAGATCATTGAGTCCAACCATTAACTCAGCACTGCCAAGTCCATCACTAAACCATGTCCCTAAGTGCCATATCTACACTTGTTTTAAACACCTCTAGGGATGATGACTCAACGTCTTCCCTGGGCAGCCTGTTCCAATGCTTAACCAGTCTTTCAGTGAAGAAATATTTCCTAAGGTCCTTTCTAAACCTCTCTGGGTGCAACTGGAGGCCATTTCCTCTTGTATTAATGCTCAGCACTTGGCAAAATGGGGAGGTTTTTTTATTAACTCCTGGATACATGAACTGCAGAGTTTGTTTTCTTTAATACATCATGGAAAAGTTTTTGAAGACACTGCTAGGCAAGTGTGGGCAGTTGTCTGAGGCGTGCGACATAATCGAGTTACAGCTCTAATTACTGGTGATGTTCTCCTGGAACGACTGTGATAGTTCACAGTGACAAGAGTTATTGAGTTGAGCTAGGTTTAAAAAAATCTGTATTAGAACTACTCTTCAGGAATTAAATTCTATTATCTAAAAGAGCACTTAAAGACATGATTAAAAACATGTACATGATCCAGCT
The DNA here is from genome assembly GCF_027791375.1 of Indicator indicator. Taxonomy (NCBI): domain Eukaryota; kingdom Metazoa; phylum Chordata; class Aves; order Piciformes; family Indicatoridae; genus Indicator; species Indicator indicator. The sequence continues at coordinate 29,636,704 of NC_072013.1, forward strand.
CTGGATGAGGAAGCAAACAGCAACTGGGATTAAAAAAAAGGCAACTAGGAAATGGAATCTGAAAATTAGTTTTTAAAAAATTACCTCTCTTGTAAATGGATACATCTGGGAATTGCTCTGCCCTTCCTCCTCTCCATATACCTATTCTCATTGGGAGGTGGAAACATTAGTAGGTACATAGAAAAGCAGAGGTTAAGTGACCAGCCACAAGACAACGAAATGACATCAGCGTATTGAAACGGAAATGGGGATGATCAATTTGGTCTACATACACAGAGGCGTCATGACATGGAGGCTCTTCTGACTTAACTGCAGTGACAGCAGGTCTACCACACTTCACCTAGCTTTAGAAGACCCAGATAATAAACCCAGAACAAATTACGCCAACTTTAAAACCTGCAGCAAAATGAACATGGAGAGTGATTTTTGGGAAGCTATGAGTACATCAGCAAAGAAAACAGTGAGGAGAAGGAAAAGTTGTTTAAGCTAAAGTACACTGTTGGCACAAGAACAAATGGCTTTAAACTGACCACGAATAAATTTAGACTGGAAATTAGAAGAATTTGTCTGTCCCTAAGAGGAGTGAATTTTTTTGGAACAACTTTCCGGTAAAAGAAGAGGGACAGAACACTCTACCTTATTTTAAAATAAGACAGTGAGCAGTTTATATTATATTGGTGTCTGAAACAAAGGAAAGGACTGTGCCTGTAAAGCCAGGAAGTAGCTTATATTTTTTGTATTTTAAGCAACTCTGTAATATAAGATGAAGGTAGATTTAAAGGACATAAATGTTTCAAGGACAGAGGGAGAAAAAATAGTTTTATGAGACACTTCCTTGGAGTGAAGTGGTTATGCAATATTTACTCAAAGGAACTCATGGATGAGTCATCATGTGCATTGTCTAAAAGAAGAGCAAATAAAGCAGTAATACAGGTATTTTCAAGATGTGCCTTGCAGTGGCCAGTCTAGAGAACAAGGCAGTCTTAATTGGTCCATTTTCATTGTGAGTCATGTTACAGAGCCTTGAATGTTAAACCCTTGGAGTCCACTGACAAAGATACATAGAGTGATGGATTCTTTGAAAGTTCCTGAAAAGGAGGAAACAGTGGCCAAAGGTCTTGGCTGTTGAACTGGATACTTATACCTGCTCAGCTCATCTTGCAGGCAAGTAGTGTCAGCTTTTCACGTTGCTGGTATGAGCAGGGTTGGCATCCTAGAGAGAAGCCTGCAGAGAGGTGTACATTTCAAGAGAAGCATTACGACCAACATTTCCACTTACATGGTTCAAAATGTCTTGAAAGAAACTTGGATACTGAGACCAGGTGGCTTCAAGAAAGATCACATAATTAAGATGCTAACCATGAAAGGCAGTACCTAAAAGATCAGACCTCAGGTATAAGAATTGTCCAGTGCAGGCTACAAAATTAGCTTCTAATCTTAGTTTTGTCTTTGAACAGATTACTTCTTCTCTCTGTAGATGACATTTAAAAATTATTTATTTGGTAGCAATAAGCTGCCATCTGATCTTGTGTTTCACCCTGGGAAAACATGATGTTGGAAATGCTCAACAATCCCCTCTCCTCTTTCTCAGGGATACAGTAGACTCTTCTGGCATCTGAATGACAAACTTAGCAGTTAGTTTTCTGTTTAGAGCTGCTGGAATATTATTTGCCAAATCAATGGCAAAAGTGATGGTATGGAAGCTGGGAGACATGGAAGATGCAGTAGGATGGAAGAAGAGGTCAAAACGCTTTTCTCTTACAGGATCAGTCGCTGAGGCTTAGCCTTAGTGCATCTCTGAAACAACTGACTGGATCCTCTGTGGTGTATCATGGTGGCACTAGGCACAATGCATGTGTTGGAGAGAAGGTTGTCTTCACAGGTAATGTCTTCACAGTGGTGTTTGTAGTGAACTAGAGCAGAGCTTTTAATAGGGCACGAAGATACAAATTCTAACTTCATTGACAGTTTTAATGGAAAATAAGCAATAAGACACATTTGGGAGATTAAGCCCCCTGAATGAGTTTTCTGATTTTAGTTCAAACTAAAATTTTGATTATTTACCTTTTAAGATTTGTTCTCATGCATATCAAGTAACTTCATTTTCCTCAGAGACATCTTGTAATCTACTCCCTTGACGTTTCCATTCCTTGATTAAATAAATATGCACTAGGAGCATTTAGTATCTGACCATGACCACTTATACAACAGATTTCAAGCAGTTACTCTTAATTCTTAATACAGAATGAAATTGCTAAAAGCATTGAAATTCTGGGCTATGTCCAAGACTGACTGAAGAATAATTAAAGTAAAAAAGGTTGCAAGTTCTCACATTTCTTTTTCATTAACTCACTTGATGTAACTTCCAACACTGAGAATATCAGAGATTGACAAAAACCTTTCAGTAATACTTTCACCACTAAAAATACAGGTTCAGAGTTATGAATCCTACTGATCCTGCTCAACAGCGTCAGCTGGGAGATGGAAAGGTAAATCCAGACTCCAAACCACTGTTTTGAGCTAGTGTAATTTAAAATGTTTAACTTTCACAGAATTTATCATATTAACCAAAACAATTTCAAAATTTATATATAGAAGAGTTAACATTTGAAGATGCAGGGAAAAAGGTCATGTATCCACCATTAATGAGCAAATGGCCAATTAAGCTAGTAGCTTAATACAGTTGCAAGTAGGAGATGCTAAAAAAGTTCTGAGAAGTCAGGAAAAAACAGAATCACAAATGGTTCCTCCCTGTTTTCTCAGTCATCCTCTTCACAGCTATTAAGCTTTCAACTCCATGTTGAGCCATGTGGTGACTTACTATGTGTTCATCTCATTTTGATTTCTCACCCCTGGTTAGAGAGTCAGAGTTGCCAAGATTCAGATAGCCTCTTTAGTAATGTCACAAGAATTGTCTACATGACATGGAGGAAGGAATCAATTGTGTCATCCAGGTTAATTTTGTCCAGAATGGCTTTGTGAAACCTCCTCTTCTAACAGCTGAGCACAGAGACTGCTGAGCTGAAATGCTTTCTATTAGCATTACAATTCTTCCATTTGGATTTAGCCTTTCTCATACTGTTCTGGGAGCTCAGTTATCTCACTTGTTTTATCTTCTCTAGTGCCTATCTCCAGTTTGCTTTTTTGATTGAGGTCCTAGAGCTCACAAAGCTCCTGCTGTCCTAGGTAGATGACAGTATTATAGAACACGAGGACTTTCCACCACTTGAAGGCAGGATGATCCTTAAGAAGAAATAATAAGACTTCCAAGTGTAAAGCACAGAAAAGATTCAAGTCCTTTCACTTACTTGAATTTTGTTCCCCAACTCCCCAAGCTGTGTGAAGGGCCAAAGCTCATTTCCTCTTATAGCATGTTCCACTGGGTCTTATCTATTTCTGTTTTCTTATCTTTTTTCTCTACCATGTTCAGCTGTAATGAGTTGATAAGAATTAAGATAAGGAAATCACAATGAATGGGACATTGTTTTTTTTTTTTATTCTTGGCACAGTAAGAACAGATTCCTTATGCCTTACTCTGGGAAACCTTCCCTGTAGTGTTGCTTGTGAGTGGCAAACCCCACTTTGTTGATGCTGAGCTGAGTCATAACCTGAAGTTCTATTTTCATAAACATAACAGTGATGGCCAAAAGTCCTATGTTGCATACTGTGAGTTTTCCAAGGCAGTGATTCATCTCAGCATTTTGAGGAAGGCAAGGTTTTCTTCACAGTCCAGCAGAGGGCCCTGGATCTGATCTGACAAGGGGTTTTGGCAGATGATGAGTTTATTTATACAATGGGGCTGTTCACGTGAACACCAGCAGAGCTCTGCTTTCAGTTCAGGTTTTGATTTTTGCAAAAGTAAAGTTACACTAGATGAAGAACATACCACATGTTACAAGGACAAGTAATCAGATTTATTTACATATCTACCTACTCCACTGCAAAATGCAGAGAATAAAAATGATGATTTTAGGCATTATTTATATCAGGGATTAATCCTGCCCATTTTTGCTTTTTCAGCACTGACATCAGATAGAGTTTGGGGAATGTGGGCTTGTGTTCATTTCAGGCATTTACTTCACCAAATAAAGCCACAGATGAGTAGTGCTGGTAAGAATTTGCAGGTTGTTCTCTCCAGTTTGAATAATGTGATATACAGAATGCACTACAAAGTAGTTCTCTTTGAAGACCTGATGTCAAGTGCTAAATGATATATAAATTAAATGCAAAACCAAATCCCAACCCTGCCAATATTATACAAAAGCAGCTTCTTTGAAGTCAATGGGGCTAATCACAAAGATAAAATGAAGCCTGGTTCTACAGCACTTCTGTTAACTGGAGTTTAATTTAATGAATTTAATAAAAAATAGATTAAAGGTCTCAGAACAACTCCAGTGTGGCTCCCTATTGGCAAAATGCAAACCCTGCCTGACTCAGCCATCTGTGGGTCTCTAGCACCTAAACACACAGAGTTTTAGTGCAAAATATTACAGTTCTCACATCATGTGCTACAGAGATGATGAAGGGACTGGAACATCCCTTTGAGGAAAGGCTGAGAGATGTGGGGCTGTTTAGTCTGAAGAGAAGACTGATAGGGGATCAGATCAATGCTTACCAATATCTAAAGGGTGGGTGTCAAGAGGATGGGGCCAGACTCTTTCTAGTGGTGCCCAGTGACAGGACAAGGGCAACAGGCACAAATGCAGGAAGTTCCATCTAAACATGAGGAAAAACTTCTTTCTTATGAGGGTACCAAGGGCACTGGACCAGGCTGCCCAGAGAGAATGTGGAGTCCCCTTCTCTGAAACCTTTCAAAACCTGCCTGGACATGATCCTGTAAAACCCACTCTGGGTGACCCTGCTGTGATTCTGTGATTCTGTGATCATAGATGAGGTGTGTGGACTCTGGTTATATTCAGTGTTATAGCCTATTGAATATAATAACACCCAACACCCAGCCAGCTCCAAAGGTCAACTAGACACATCTGTTATGAGCTGTCTGTTTTGAGACGGAGTAGCTTCGCTCAGAGTCGACTGCGCTACAGGGAATGGCCTCTTGCTCAAGTAACTACTTCTCATAAGAAATATTTAAATGAATAACTAGAAATGGGGAGTTCTAAGCCTGAATTTGATTTATGGATTTGCCCCAGTGGATGTTCTTTGTTCTCATTTGTATACAAATCAGGAAAATTAGATCTGTGCTATATAAAATGGAAGACAAGTATGTTGCTCATTAGGGGAATACAAGTCCCGGCTATCAAGGTTACAGAGAGGCAGATATTGCAATGTTCAGTTTCATCATGTGCAGACTTGCCTGTCCTCAGACCTCTTGCATTAGTCTCTTAGGTTACCTATTAGCACCTATCTTTACGTGAACCAATGGCATGCACAGCAACTATTAGAAGCACTGCTGATTACCTCTAGGTGACAATTGCTTAGAGGTGTCTCTGGACACAACACATTGTGTCTATCAAAGATGTGCTCTTTCTCACTTCTGTTTTGTCAGTAACTGGTAGATGAGGTGGAGGTGCCTCTCAGTTACACTAAAAGGTGTTATCTCTTGTCTGTCTTAGAAGGGATTGCAGGTCTTATCTCCACAGGCTGCTTCTCTGATTCCCTCTGTGTGACAGAAAATCCCAAATGAATGGGATGTATGGCCATTTCTCTTTCCCCCAGCAGACAAGCTGTAATCTGCAGCATCTACGAGCTTCCAGAGATGTGCAAATGGTACATAATCAACACTCAGAGTCTCATAAATGCATGTACTATTTCACCATAAATCAGGGCTCAGTTGCTAACCTCTAATGGACTCGCTGCAGAGCTGTGTAAGTGTACAGAGCACTCTGCACAAATGCCTTCTGAGGTAATGCAAGGGAATGAGAAATCATAAAAAGCCTGTTTCTACTTCTCTGGCAGCTGGCTGTACCTTTTGAATACCAACCTAACTATCCTCTGATAGTAACAATTCTGGTTAGACCTTTGTCTCACTTTCTTCATCTTCTCCCCAAATTAAATTTGTGGATATTTTAATTGTAGCTATTTTGGTTTTACCACTATCGAAATCATTGCCCATGTCACTGTATGATCTGTTCAGAGCTCACATAGACTGTCTTGTCTGGCACTTTCTTTTCAACTGGATCACTAACAGTGAAAGTAAATAGCACCAGACCCACTGGTGTCAGTCTGAACCTTTTTCTCAGTGATGACTGGCCTCTAAAACTGCTCTGCCAGCTCTTAAAGAAGGAACTCCTGTTCCATGCAGCTGGGAATCTCTGACAGGACAAATTCTAATGCTTCTTCTTTTAATAACCCTGGACTGGGCTCCCAGCATGAGCACTGCAAAAAGAGAAAGATTATTGTTCTGAAGATGCTTGTGAACAGCACTTGCAGTAGAGATCCTTCTGCAGCATGGAGGATATATTTGTAAAAAATATCACCAGCTAAGGTTATGGATTCAGATTCAGACTCCTAGTCCAGTGTGTTCCAATACAGGGAGGTGTTTCACTAGACATATATTATAGAGGTGAGTTCAGGGCTTTTCAGGCATAGCACTTGGACAGAAATTCAGCTTTCAAGCAGTGCTGTAACTAGGCCACTATTGAATGTATCTTGTATATGTAAAGCTCCCACCTACTCACCTGTCTACTCTGCTCATCTCTCCTTCTCCACAAAGAGATTGAAGCTGGGAACAAGAAGGAAAGAGGCTGTGTTCATCAGAGGCTCAGTGGGTTTTCTCCTCTCTGACACCTGATAGACACACATGCTATGGCTGTGCCTGCTCACATGGTCAACTGTTTTGCTCTTTAAGCTCCTGTCTCTCTATTTCCTTCTAAAACTCCCTGTTCAGAAAAACAGAGGTAATCCTCACTGCTCCTAGAGTGGCTGTCGATGTCGAGGGGATGAAGGACAGAGCAGTCACTCAGGCTTACCCGGGGAAGGCACCACCTTTAATCACATTTCATTACAACTGGAGGGCTAGAGATGCTGAAAGCTTTCACATGATTGGGGAATTAAAGGGCCAGGCAGGGACTTTATATGCTGCTGTGGTACGGCTATAGCCAGGCAGACGTCAGAGCCATGAATGTCTGCTACAGACTATGGCTACAAGCTTTGAGAGGGAAGGAAGGTTAAATTACATGACATGCAGTAAAAACGCTACTATGTAGACTCTGGTATTATTAAAGATGTACTTACCAGAGGCCCCAGTTGAATGAATCTCCCCATTTTACAGCAGTTGTAAGAGATGGTCCTCTCCAGGTGATCATTTTCAAAGCTGCAGCTTTGGACTGAGTACTTGTCTCATGTCTGCAGCTGTTCATTACAAAGGAGAGCACACCCTTACACAGCTGTCTGAGAACGTTGTTATTACACCCATATTTAAACTTCTGTCCTTCCTGGGCTTAACCAGTTTTGCTGTTGCTTTCCTGGCACTGAGATTCTTGTGTTTTCAGCAGCAAAACTGGGGCCAAGACCCACTGGCTAATGCAGAAACTTAATTGGAGTTACAAAGCAGCGCTGGAATAGGAGTTTATGTGGTGGGTCCCAGGAGTGATGAAGGAAACAGGGACGTTGATGATGCCTTGAAAGCTCTGTTGGAGGTTGGGTTATCTCTTTGCAGTCAGGCCTGAAGCATTTGGAATGGGAAGAGTAGATGAAAAGGATTTTGAAGGGGCTGTCTGGCCCTTCTTCATTGCGAGAGCTTGTGGATGGAGAAGGAGGCATGAAGACCAAAGGTCCAAGGGGCTCCCTTGGAAGGACCACTGTGATGGATGTATGGCCTTTGCTGTAGGGAGAGCCATGACCACTGGTCAGCTTTTCTCTAAGACCATCTATCCCTTTGTAGTGACAGTTCTAAGTAGTTTGGCTTGCCCAGGAGGAGTCATTATTCTCACCAGGTTTCCAGACTTGCTTTGGGAATCCAGTGGCTCTCTGTGACTCGTAGGTGTCTGCCTGGTTTACCCCACAACATGGCTTCTGGGGGTTCTATCTCTCTGTGCCCAAGTGAGAGCTAATTGAACGCAGTGGAAGGAAATTTGTGCACCCTGGCTAGGCCATTGCTGTCATACATTCACAGAGATCTGCCTGTTTGGGGGAGAGGTGTGAGACACACATGTAAACTGGGTGGTTTGTGCTGCAGATGTGGGGAATTGAAAAGCAAATTGGAGCTGCTACAGTGCTGGAGTCTTTTTCATGTGGTGGGAGAAGGTTATTTTACTTAATTTATTTATGTCAGAGCAGTGCCGCCCCCCCCCCCCTTTTTTTTCCCCCTTCCTATTGCAATTCATTTATTCTTAACCATCAAGAATAAATCCTCAAGGAAGAGAGAGGATTTTTTTCTATTTCTGAATCCATTGATATACCCTGCCAGGTCCTGTGTTCTTTGCCAGTAATGTTGCATCTGAGACCAAAAATCCCCTCGAGGTTCAAAGTCACTTTGGCCCACAGCAGCACACAACAACCCCAGAACACAAAGGGCTATAATGGAAAGAGAAACAGTTTGTATGTATATGTTTTCAGGCTTCATACATTCAGAGGCTTATAATGTCCAAAGGGAAGAGTGAAAGAATTAAATACCAATGAGCAGAGCAAGATGAGCCTCACACAAATCAGTTTTCAACACGACACAATACAAACTTCCCAGAGCTTCTGTATATTTCTCAGAAACAGAAATAAATCATCTCTGTTCCTTTGTGCTGAATATTAATGAAACTCACACCTCTCTTAAGCATGTTTGACTGAATCTTCATCCAGCCCGAACTCCCTGACAGGGGCCAGGTATCTTAAAAAAGCCTGACAAGTCTCTAGTAACTTAACCTTACATGTGACAGCCCAGGTTGTGCCAAGTTTAATGTTTTCTGTGCAAGCACACAAAACGGATCCATCAAGCCTTCTGAATATTGTCCTGTTGTTCCTGTTGATTTTTAAATTTTCATTCAGCCAAAGCTTTGCTATCAGAATAGTGTATACCACACCTGTGATGCTGATTAGAAGCCCAGGATTTGTACTGTATGTTTGAAGTCAGACCTCTGTTTTCCCACCTGATATTATGTGATGATGAGCAGGGCTGATTGTATTGCATGAGACTGTTCCAGGTCACCTGGGGACTCTACAGGAACTGGTGAAATAATGCTCTGGGTGGCACTGGGATCCCTGAAGCAAAACCCGTTTTTTTTCCCTCTGTTTATGTACTCATCCGGGCTTGTCCCCGTTTCGATAAGCAGAGCACACAAGTCTGCACTCTTTCCTCTACCTCTTTTGCTATAGTAGCACTGCCTGTATTCATGCCATCAGCCCTCATATCGTGATAAGCTTTTTGACCTGTAGAAATTAATCATTCCTAGTTTGCGTGCACAAATTCTGATGATGCTGCATTATCAGAAGACCTTTGTGATCACATATTGCTCACAGAATAAGGCTATGAGGGGCTTGGTGCTCCTGCAGACCTTCTCCTGAGCCCTCCAATGCATTACCAGTTTACACTAATAGTGTCACAGGACTGCCCCAGAGAGTAATAGACACAAAACTGGGGTTTCTGATCAAGGACATGTATTGACATCTATGGGAAGACATATTTTTGAAAACATACTATATACCATTAACATTGTTAATAGTAACTTTGAAGTCAACAGAGTCTTGGTGGAATCAGAATCACAGAATCATAGAGTCATTTTGGTTGGAAGAGAGCTTTAAGACCATTGAGTCTAATCATCAACCTAACAGTGCTGGGTTCCAAATAAATTATGCCACTCAGCACCACATCTACATGGTTCTTACCAGGGATACTTCCAGGGATGGTTACTCCACCACTACCCTGGGAAGTATGTTCCAGGGCTTGACAACCCTTCTGGGGAAGAAATTTTCCCTAATATCTGACCTAAACCTCCTCTGGTGCAACTTGAGGGTGTTCCCTCTCATCCTATCACTTGTTACTTGGGAGAACAGACCAACCCCCACCTCACTACAACCTCCTTTCAGGTAGTTGCAAAGTCTCCCATTAGTCTGCTTTTCTTCTGCTGGAGAATCCAGACTAACCAAGCCCAGGTCCCTCAGCTGCTCTCAAAAGACTTGTTCCCTAAACCTTTTACCAGATATGTGCCCTTCTCTGGACACATCCCAGGACCTCAATGCCCTTCTTGAAGTGAGAAGGCCCAAAACTGAACCCAGTATTTGAGGTGCAGCCTCACCAGTGCCAAGTACAGAGGAACAATCACTTTCCTTCTCCTTCAGGCCACACTATTTCTTAAACAAGCCAGGATGTTGGCCTTCTTGGCCACCTGGGCACACTGCTGGCTCATGTTCATGTAATCATATAATTCATATGATCAGACAATACACTGTGCATGACATGGTACATGACAAAGGGAAAATTGTGAATTTGCTCATGAGGTGAGCTTTAAGTGCGGCATTTGGCCATACAAACACGACGACTAGAATGTTATGCTAGTGAACTGCAGCAAACACCATCCTATCTTGACAGAAACAAAGAAAATCCAGTGAGCCTGAGCATTTGAGACAGGCTTAAGCATGCTGGAGGGCATGATTTCACCATCATTCCACAATGACATTAAATAATGCTTAATTAATAAATGCTTTATATGTGATTTACAGGGGAATCAGAATTCATGAGGGGTTCATCAGATCTGTATGTTTCAGCTATTTTCCATAGTGGCACCCTCCAGCAAAAAAATTGAGGGTGATATCAAAGACACATTTTCGGTCTCAAAGTGTCTTTGGATTACTTGGAAGTAACTCACAAGTAAAGTTCAGTTTGACTATGTGGTGTAACACCTACCTCTGTAATTGTTTTAACAAAGGAGTGGCTAAACAGGAGATTCCCTGATAATCTTTACCTTCTGGACAGCCATATTTCAGCCAAAGGGTTTGCAGTCATTCCCCGGAGACCTCCAAAAGGACACTCCTGACCATGTCTATCCCACCACTGGAAAGCAGCCCATCTTTGAAGGGCCATGGGGAGCTGGATCGGAACAGCACAGGCTCAGGCAGCTGCAGGACAGCTTCCAGAAGTACATCCTGGACAGGAATAAGGATAAAGGTGGTGATTCTCTGGGAAGATAACACAAATGGAAATGCTCAAGGCTGCTTCTGATACTTTTCATCTTACATTGTGGGCTTGCCCCGAATTTCCTTCCTTGTGCCTGGAAAGAGTAGAAATGTATAAAGTTTTCGAACCAAAGCATAGGCATACTGGAGCTGGAAAGGGTTTGAAGCGTCCCTAGAGATGCCATGAGATGAAGATCACAGCTGGAGGTCTGTGTTGCAACAGGTAAAGAGCCAGATGAGGGTGAAGACTGCTGGCTGGGGCAATTACTCTACACTTTATATCCTGATTTGTCACATCAGAAGAGAGAAGTCCTCCTGTAAGACAAGAAATTTGTTACTTTACCCAGCCAGCGTCAGATCTCCATGCAATGAAGAAATGATCACATACCATACCATGTACCTGACCATTTCCTAATCTGTAGAAGGATGGTAAGGACTCTGTTTCCCTGTACACCTAAGGGATGTCACAGATGCTGTGACCCTGAACTTTCACCTTTTCTAAATCTCATGCTGCTCTTACTAACAGCAAGAATTTCTTCAAGTTCATACCTCTTCTGTAAGCAAGCAAGTACAATGGCACATGGAAAAGGAAAAGGAGGAAAAGGAAAAGAAGGAAAAGGAAAAGAAGGAAAAGGAAAAGAAGGAAAAGGAAAAGAAGGAAAAGGAAAAGAAGGAAAAGGAAAAGAAGGAAAAGGAAAAGAAGGAAAAGGAAAGACGGCAGACAGACACCTGCTGTGAGTTTATTTTGACAAGTGCCATTTGGGTGCAATAAGCTGTGATCATCTCTCCGGAGTGGCTGCAAACGGAAGGGATTGAACTGAGTAAACAAACCCAGGTGCTCAGGAGCAAAGTACGGCTGGGCTCGGGCCTGGCGGGATGAGAACAGAAGGAATGGGGAGCTTTTACGATGCGCTTCACTGTGAGCTGCCTTCCCTCTCCACTAAGCCCGGAGGTGCAGGAGGAGCTGTGGCATGCCGTGGGATGCTCTGGAGATGGGGGGATCCGAGGGGGGGAGGAGGGAGGGGAGGTGGACTGCAGGAGAGGAGAGGAGGAGAAAGGGAGGCGTGTGCTTTCCTGGAAGGGGGCATTTCTTCCCTCACACGCACGCTGATGTCTACCCTGCTGAAGCAGTTAACCGGGGGAGAGCAGCAGCCAGGCTGGCAGATTCCTGTCCTGTGATATGCCAGCCACAGGGTGACGCAAGGGCTGGAAGGCTCCAACTAACAAGCCATTTTCACCTGCGTAATAAGCGCTAGTGGAGATACAGCAGCGGCGGCAGCGGCTCCGAGTCCCTGCAGCCGGCCAGACTCCAGTGCGGCCGCAGCCATCAGCCAGCCCTCGGCGGTCACTGCAGCTGTTTTGGTGGCTCCCGCTGCAGCCTAAGAGCCGGAGACACAGCGGCCGCCTTGCAGGCAGCATGTCAGCCCCGCCGGACCCCCAGGACCTGCTGCTGGCGGGCACTGGGGTGCACTGGGCTGCAGACGGGGCAGACCAGTGTGCAGCTGGGGCTCCGCTGCGGGATGGAGATGGGGCTCAGCAGCAGGAACAGCTGGTTTTCAGCTCGGCCAGGGAACACCCGCCCGTTGCCATGGCGACTGCATCCCCAGGTAAAAGGCGAGGGGTACCCAGGGATGCTCAACAAAGGGACCTTGGTGGCAGCATCTCTTGATTGTCTCGTTCCTAACCCTATCCTGGTTCTTCTCTCAGTCTGGCTGCTTGGAAACATTTCTGATGAGTTAGTGAGCGCCTGTAGGAAAAGAGATAACAACGAGCAATTGCGGCCTTTGCAAATAATAATTTTTGCTGATGTGGGGGAGGGAGGATGCAATACCCAGCCAAGTTCCCTAAAGCTCCTTGCTGTTTGGTAGGCACAGGACAGCCAGATTTCAGTCTGGCATGATGGGGCTCTGTCCTCATTCATCATACACCTGTACACATCTGGAGTGACAGATCTCAAAGTAGTTACTTCAGCTATTCCTCATGCACCTGGAATTCCTGCATGATCCCTGATATTATTTCAACATGTAGCTTTTAATGGAGTCCCTGTTCTGTAGTGTTTGTATATTTTCTGCATGCTTTTGAGACATGTCCTTTGGTTGCTCTGTTTTCCTTCTTTAGTTTTGTTTTGTTTTTTTTTTTAGGTGTGTTTGACTTAAGGTACATTCAGTTTAGCTAGGGTTTGAAGGTTTGTTGATTTTCAGTTTACTTTTGGGATGTATTTGAATTCCTTTGATTTAGGGATCTATTCTTTAGTGGGTGTGATAATAGCAGGTATATATTTATTAATGAATCCCAGGAGGTTTCAGCTTCCGGTAGCTCCTGGTAGAAATGTATGGGGAAAAATGACTCTGTTTCTCTCTTAGTGACACTTCCCTACTTTCTTTCCCATTACCACCCATCAAAGAACCCAGATAACCAAATAACCCAGCCCTAGGGAAGCTGGTGAATCCCATCTAGATTCCTTTTTGCTGGGAAGTAGAGGTTTCCGTTATACAGCTTAACAGTATTAAACTTGTCTTGAGTAAGTTGAGGGTCAGGGCTTGGGACTGGAATCGGTCTCCATTATGCAATAGCTGCAGGAGCATTAGGAACTGCGTTTTTGGGCTGAGTCCTTTCTAATCCCCTCCAGTCAATCAGCACGAAGAGGAGCTGGCCAGAAACAACACAGTCTGCAGGACTATGTGTATTATTCCACTGATTCCCATCTGTATGTTTTATTTCAGTGTCTGAGTGTGCATCTGTGTGCTCTCAACATGGATGTTTCCCTGGTGCTTTTCTGCCTGATTGATGCTGCTGAGTTCAGTAGTAAAATGGGATCTAACACCCATGGGCTGGTGTGGGAAATGTTTTGCTGTTTTGTAGTTTTGGGCAGGCAGCTAATCTGCTGATGTGCTGCTGTTCATTTGCTGATCTGCGTGGTAGTTTGTGAAATGTGGCTTTTTACTGGAGAGACAGATGGCCTGTAATGTGAGGCTGTATTAGGTGAAGAGGGGAAAGACTGGGGTCTCCAGGTCGGGTTACCTGAACAGTGGCTAAATATGAAAAAAGGGAAAGGATCCTATGAGCTTTTGTTATTAATTGATGGATAAAAATATAGCCATGCTGAATCTTAGTGTACAGAACAAAGAGGGGTGGTCTTTTAAATTGTGTAAGTTCCCATTAAGTTGAATGGCTGTGATACTGCTTATGTTCAGTGAAGGCTTCTTCAGGCTTAACCTCATGTGCAGATTCAAGCTTAGAGAATGAAGAGTAGACAGGGGGAAAAAAAGATAAGAAAAGAAAAAAAAAAAAGAAGAAAGAAAGAAGAAAGGAAAAAAGGAGGAAAGAATGAAGAAAGAATAGGAAAAAGAAGCAAAATAATTTTTGGCTTTTGGAATCCTCTGCAGAGGTGCTTCAGACATGTTTGCATGTGTCAAACTGGCCAGGTGGAGAAAAAGTGAGCAATACAGACTTCCTTGGTGTTTGCTAGCTGTGTATTGACAGTGCCAAAATAGCAATATTGTAATGAGTAGCAATGTCTTTAAACATTTCCCATTTTGTTCTCCCTGTTAGGTGGCTCTCTGTGTGTCTGGTTGGCCATGACAGTCAGAACAGCATCCCAAGCAGTACAGTCCTGTACACACTGTCTCCTTTTCTGTTTGTGGCAGTAGCACCTGCATTTCTGTTATTATTTAGACAGCTGCAGCTCTCACTCCCTTCATGGGGGGCAGGTATTTCAGAAAACTCTTTAATTCTCCTGCTCAGAGAGGAATTCCTGCATGTTCCTAGGCTGTAGGAATGGATCCAGAAGGAGTTACCTGGGTCCATCAGGAGTTATTTAGCTCCAGCAACTTACAATATTGCCATAAACTCACAATGTCCCTTATAGAATCAGGGACACTTTAAACAAGCAAGAATGAATCCAAACATGAGTGAACTGGATAGTAGTTTCCAGGTAGTTTCCCAACACATCCTCTATCTTCCTCCACACCTCTCAAACCACTCTTTTGGTGAAAACCACGGTTATGCTCTTTGAGGCAAGAATAGGGTTTGGAGACTGAGATGTTCTCCAGCATGAAAATAATTGAAAATAAATGGTGGGAATTTATCACAAATTGTACAGAAGTTTTCTTATACAGCCTAAAAATTTGCAGTCTTGCCCTGATCTTGGCTTTTGTTTTAAGTTTGAAAACCAGCCAAGGATTGTTGAAAGGTTCAGGAATATTTTCAGGCTGGCCATGGGCCAGGCTTTGAGCCAAACTGGCTTTGTGTCAAAGCCTTGTGAGTGGTTTCTGAATGATGAAAAGCAATGGATTTCATTCTTTGTTCTTTGGATCAACCAAAATCAGCAATGATTGAGACTACAGAAAAGAATTCCCACGAGGAGCAGAAAGCTGAGAGATTTCTCAGGCAAAGTTAAGGCAGTAAGGAGCTGCGGATCCCACATCTGCAACAGTGAAGATTGACTCCAGTAGCTTCTGGGAAGGAACAAAGCTGTTTATCTTGCTTTCATACTTAGCCTCTGAATATTTTTGCTGAAAACATTTCTCTCCCTCAAATAGAGATTTTCTTTCTTTCCCAAAGATGAATTTGGTTCAGAGTGAGAGGAGCTTTCAGACAGTGCTTGCAAAGGCTGAAGGCTGAAGCAGTCCTGAAAGGATGCTGAGCAGTTGCATGTTGGTGAAGAGAGCCCCATGCCACCCAACACACCATCTGGTCACAGATTCTGTTATTTATTTTTATACATCAACAGTGATTAAAACTCCTTGAAGAGAATTATTTCCAAAAATACTACCCAGGCTACTAGGCATTCCCCAGGATAAATACATATGGCTTCCTTCAGAGAATGGCAAAATGTAAGAATGACAGCACCTCCAACTGCAGACACGCTTGGGTGGAGAACAAATGGGAAAAGGGCAGGAACTCATACACATGGTGATTCCTCTGCTAGGATTTGGAAAGCTGTGTGCAGCCTTGTGCAGCACTGATGGATATCTGCAGGGTGAGATACAGCCAGCAGTGGTATGTCCCTACGTCCGTATAGCTGGGATTAAGTGGTCTGCAGCGAGGCCTGCCTGGTGGTATTCACACCAAGATGCTCTTTGCCTTCAGAATGGCCACAGTAGTCAACACATCCCTGGAAATCCTGGCCCATTTCCAGCTGTCTCAAAGATAGGTCACAGGTGGGGTCTAGCTGCTGAAAGGAGAGTTGGTCAGTGCCAGAAGAGATGGCATTAATAACTAGGACATGTCTGTGGGGACACAATGGGATGGCAAATATGGCCAATGGGATTGATTTGGATCCCCTGAGGTGCCTCAATGGCACAAAAGTCCTATGCTTATTGGACTGAATGACACCCATGTGGTATGTGCCAGCAAGGTGAGGTGGAAAGGAAGGACTAGAAGCTGCTTGGATAAGGCAAATGAGTTGAGGAACAGCCTCTATGTGCTGAGGAGCAATGAGAGACTAAATCCCAGTAATGTTTTGTGGTCTGATGAGTGTAGATGTAGCACACAAGACCATGAGAGGTTGTGGCTTCTGCTGCTCTGTGATGAGAATGGACTATGGAACCTCAGTGCTTGTAGTGAAGACATTTTCTACACACATGAGTTGTAGAGGTTGAGTTTGACATCATGTGCTGTGCACATGCCTGCTCTCACCATGAGCTAGCACATTAACCTCCTGCCAGCAAGTGACTGCAGTGAGGTGCTCCTAATATAAGCCTGTAGTTGTAAATCTGAGTTTATTTTTTCTCTCCAGTTACTGGCAGCTTTACACCTCAACTTCCAAAAGAGCTTTTGTGATGGTTTTCAGGCAGCTTGAGAACCGTGTGGTTGACCTGGGTAGAGAAAAGTGGGTATGGACATGAACGTCTGCACTGCTGGGGTTTGGCACTGATGCTTTTCAAAGATGTCGGAGCACAATCAAATGCAGCAGGTTCCCCAAGGCAACTGGCTCAGCTGCTCTCTGGGGCCTTCCCACCCCTTTCCAAGTATTGCTTTAGCAAGAGCTCTCCCTCCCTAATCATCCATGGCAATGTGCTGCTCAAGGCCATGTCCACCGTGGAGGCCAAGATAAAAAACTGGATTTTTCAACTTGCAATAGAAAGAATCTTGATAGGTGGATTCACTGAGCTATGCAAATGCCACAGGGGAACCTAAGCAGCTGTTTGTAAATATGCCCTTGAATGCTAGACAATCTTGCTCAGGTTTAGCCAACTGAGGCCTGATTTAGTCTCACTTTGGAAAGGTATGTATATTCCTGCCAATTCTGTTATTGACATTTTAGTCCTTCCTGATATAGAGATTTACTTTTAAAAAAAAAATTTCTCTGCTCCTTAGATTAATCCCTCTGACATACTGGTGTGAATGAAGGTGTTGAATATCATTTCGTGCAGGTTCCCCACATTCTGTGTGACTTTGTGAATGCGATCAGATTTTGCAGATTTGGACAGAAACAGTGGTCCTTCTTGGATTCTTCTGTTCCTGTAATTTTCATAAAGCTTGACAAAGTGGCCATTTCATCACAGCCCACAATCAGTCATCTAAAAAAAAATCTTGTTGAAATACCATCCTTCATTCTCACTTGGGTGAAGTAGGAGCAATGGCTCCTATTTGGCTCCTCCAGCAAGAGCTCTGTATCTGGGGGTGAAAAGTGCTATTGGAGGTGCACAAACACTCCTGTTTTAAAATCTGTGCCGCAATGTAGTTCTCCGCTCCATACAGATCAAAATGCAGCTCTCTTTGCCCTGCTCCCCACAGGGATGCAGGTAGCTCCATTCCCCTTCATGGCTGTAAATAGGTTGAGGAAGAAGATGAGGAAGATGAAAGAGCAGAGTAGTACCAGTAAGGGTGACTCAACTGCCTTATTTTAATCTTCATCACTCAGGAATGAAATGCTTTATTTATAGGCATGGGACTGAGGAGGAGAGGAATAGTGTGGAGGGGGGAGGCTTTGGATGTCCCAGTTGTGGCAAGCATTGGGTTTTGCATGTTGCAGTATTTCCAGGGCTGTGAGTCTCTCCTGGACTGGATGGTTCTCTATATCTCACTGGTGTAAGGGTCCTGGGGGCCACATCTGCCTCCTCTTTTTTCTGCAGCTCTGTAAATGCCATTCAACAACGCCGTAAATTTCATTTCCCCCCACCCCCCAAACTGTAGTGTGCAGCACAGATACATCAGCATGTGTTCCAAGTCTGCCCAGGGATGGTGACCCCAGAAAATGCCTTTGGCTCAGTTCTGGAAAAGTTTGGGCAGATCCCACAGGTCTGCTTATCATGTCTTCACAGACCATCCCACAAAAGAATGCTGGCCCAGCTGCATGCCCTGGATTGAGGAGGATGATTAGGACTAATGTTTCACTTTACTTTAGTCCCAGAGACCTGAATTGGTCCTAAGACCTACTTACTTTGTGCTCATTTGTTTGAGCTCAAAGTTCCTGAAATAGCCAAGGAGTTGTGCTGCAGCTCCACGTTATCAACAGGGAATGGAGGTTTTTAAATGGGTGACATCTTAGGAACTTACCTCACTTTCCCTCATGAGTAGTCAGTACCTCTAAAATGGGCCAGGCATGCACTAAGCCTTTTTCATTTTTAATGTAGCATTTATGTACTCGTGTCTGTTTTTCATGTTGTATTCTCTTACTGCCAGGACAGAGCTGCTTATGAAATTCTGGGGATTCTTGTTTTTCTTGGCTTGTTTGTTGTTGGATTTTTTTCAAATAAAATAAGGCCATCACATAGCAAACCATGCTTCAAGTAATGAAGCAATTATTTGTAATTAGTTTTCTACTTCAGGGAAAGTAAATATATGTGCTGCTGTAGACTTGGCAGGATTCAGCACTCAGGAACACACCCCACATTTAGTATTCTTGGGTTTTAAGTCACTCATGATTTATGGTCATCCTGTTTGTCTAAGAACCCTCCCATACCTTTCAATGGTGAGAATACATTCTTGGCACGCACCTGCAACACAAGACTCGAAATAGAAGAGACCTTAATCACCTGTTTCAGTCCTTCTTGTTTCAATAAAGTATTTAAAATCCTAACCATGTGTTTTGATGAATGTAAGGATAATTAAAGTGGAAGATACATCATGGATAAACTAGCTGTATTACCCATTAGACCGGACTGCTTCGGGCCACTTTTGTGTAACATAGAGGCACTAGCACTTACCTATCTCGTTACAACACTGTGAGAATTAACATTTAAAGATATAAAACTTGTGATGAGAATCATTACAGTGTTGGTGGTGTTTATTTTGATCTATTGTGTGTGTCCAAATGAGACTAAAAATTGTTGGAAATGACTATAGCCTTCATAAGCCTGTCTCTTTCAAGTATTAAGGTGTTATCTCATAAGCATTTGCTTTATACTTTAATATTCCTTAAAAGTGGGCTTTTCCATCTTTATTCAAATAACAGCTGCTAGAAGAGTTCTTTGAATATTTCTTTCACTGCTGTAATGAGATGCCTGCCCTTGATGCAGCCTCCAATTATGAGATTTTGTATCAGAAAAGGTAGCCAGTTCTTCAGAGGGTGTTTCAACACCGTTGCCATTAACAGCTGCAATATCCCCAACATCTCCTTCCTTTTGTAACAGTGACTCTCATCCTGGATGTGGTGCTGCAGTGGGGTGTTTGCTTGGGTACAGGTGGGAACTGAGTGTGGGAGGATGCTCACCGCAGAACAAGAGTGACTGCAGACCTGCAGTAAGTCAGCTCGAGGCTTCACTATGTCTAACATGAATTAGATCTCATTTTTCAGCAGTGATGAATTTATTAATAGCAGCTGATTTATTGTTGGCAGATTTAAAGACATTGAAGGGCTTGTTAACTGCAGCCAGTATAAACCAAATGGACAGGGCAGCCTTGTCAGGGAGGAAATCTTCCTGCTTCCAGCCCCTGGTTATCCTGTGATTCCCTGGTCTCTGAGGTTTTCCACCATGCACATATCAGTCCATGTCTTGAATATACACATGGGTGCCTATGGACAGCTGAGTACAAGGAACCACAGCACCAGGACATGTCCTCTAGCTATGGGGCCAGGCAGGAGCCTCTCACTGTCAGTGCTGGCAGCTCTGTCTCCCAAACACAGGCCAGGATGGCCACCCCTCACCTCATGAAAGCACCCTTCATATGCACATCACAAAGCTGCAAATGCAGAAGTTACAGGTCTGAACCAAATCCCCAACCTCTCCCTGCCTGCCCTGTGTTAGTCACTGGGTGTAATCCCCACCCTAGGCAGCCTCTGCAACACAATTGAGCAGAGAGGGGCTGTAGACAGCTTGAGCCATCACAATTTGTGCTGATATACTTCTGCTGAGCCTGGCCCCAAAAGCTCTCTGGGTTACCTTTAAAAGAGTTGCTGGAGAGGCAGGCTGCATTTGTGGCTCAAAATCAGCAAGGGAGTTTTGCCATTTACAGTCCTGAACACACCCCTGCAACTTGAAGGTAGCAAGGCTGATCCAGAGAGGATGCCTACACTCACCAAAGACAGAATTTTGCGTGCGAGGGGGGTGAGGAGTTCTTCACCCCACATAGGTCCTGACATGCACATAGCCAGCAGAGAAGCTCTGCTTGGAAATGCTTTTAATCCCAAACTCATTGGCAGGCCAAAGGACTAGGTCTTGAGCAAAGCCTAGATGTTGATCTCAGTCTGCCACCACTGCTCTAATGTTCACCTGTATTTGGGTCAACTGGGTGCCTTTCCTTGTGCCAGGAATATGCACTGAGGCCACAGCCAGGGCGGGAGGTGCTGGGGAGCACAGCATCTCATTTCTGCTCTGATCTGCTGAGCAACATCCCCATGTGCTTTGTGGGAGGCTGCAATAAAGTTTCACAGGTAGCATCTCTCCACTGACTACTGATGTATGGCAGCGTCTGAATTCCATTAAGTCTTAATTAGGTCTTTCCCTTGATGTCCTTAATTTAGAGGCAAAAGAGATGCACTTGCTGTTCATGTGCGTAGGACATATTTTGCATTTTGGGATATTTTCATTCCTGTTGACTTCAGCAATGAAGTACAGTGCAACATGCTGGAAATTAAATGTGCACTGCCGCTGAACTGGAGGCTTCATTGTTCTGTGTGCAGGTAGAGCTGTAGGAGATGAACAGTGATCACAGCTTACTGCAGGCTGATTGGAGGAGTCAAAAGGAAAATGCCTTCTCCTACCCCTTATAAATGTGGTGAAAATGTGTATCTCAGCTTTGCTCACCACTTTTTCATCTGCTGCTTTGTGGTCCTGTATGTCTTAGCACGTACCATGTTTGCCGGTGTGCTGGGTTTCTTTCCTTTTTATTACAAAGGTTTGTATCTTTGATAAACAACATTGACCAAACAGATGCTCTAAACTGCAAGGTTGCTGTACATTAAACTTTAATTGAGGCAATTGCCTTTGATGTGGGGCTGACCTAAAGCTGAAGCTGATTCTTCTCTTTTGCAGCTTCTGCAGTTCTTTAAAAGAGCCATAATGCAGCATTTATCTCGCTGTTTTCGCTACTGCTCTAGCAAAAATATCACTGTTGTTGAATATTTAATTGATTTCTCAGAACCTTCTGGTTATTCTGAAAGTCTGTGTGTATAATCTGTGATTCTCAGACCATAATTAATTTGTAGGAAAAGTGTTGGACCCAAAGGCAAAACTCCAAGATGATCTGTGAGGGCCAGGAGAAGTCCCAGAGGAGGTAACCTCCTCTGAACACATTGCTTAATGAAAGAAAAGAGGCTTTGGTTCTTCTGTGCAGTAGCTCTGTTTATTGCTTTCACTAAGCAGAAATTCTTATATCAAAATGCCTGGTAAGTGGCAACTTGATTACAGTTGCCACTTACCAAGACAACATTTTTACATCATTTCTGAACAATTTGGAGTAAATTGTTAGTAAGTGGTGTCTAATTCTCTACTTTAAAAGTTTGATGTCTGTTCAATGTGGGTATGTAGGGTATGGGATTGGGAAGTAAAGCAAACAATTTCTGCTCAGACGTGGAGTCACTGAGTAAAATCTGGGTTATTTTTACATAGGGACCCTGCCTTTGAAAATGCCTGCCTGTCCCTGCTGATGCTAGAACTGAATTCCTGAAATTGAATATTTTTGCCATCAGACAAAAAAAGAAAGTATTTCCACATTATTTTTTTTTTTAATAGTGAAATCTTAGAAATCAGTGTCTGCCTTTTCAAATGATTCCCAAATCAATTCAGGTGTTTCACCTGATTTGGCAGGCAGCATGCACCCTGTCTTCATTTAGTTCTACAGTAGGACTTTTATTCCAAATACACATATATTCTGTTTAAAAAGAATTAATTCTGGCCTGCAGAGTTCTCTATTCTGTTTCAGAATTGCCATGTCACACACATTTGTTCTGGGATTTTTTTCCTACCCTAAATGATAGCACTGGAGATTACAGTGGATCATCTGAGCAGCTCTCATAGTAAAAGCCAGTTGCCATTTTGGGAATTTTTTTCCCCTCAAATTCTTTTTGACATTAGTCTTTATAATTCGGTTGCTATGTACTAGAAGTTCAGGTCAGAGCTAAGGGGACAGATTAGGGCTTTACACTGTGTGAATTATGAGCAATCTCCTCTCACTTTGAACATGGTAAACAGACCATGTATAATCCCTGGAATATTTGGTAGATCTGCCAGGCCATGAAGATGGCATTTGTAATATTTGTCTAACCACATGTATTTTTACGTGGTTATCCATCCCTTATCATCCAAACTCTGATCAAAAGCAGCCTGAGGAGAGAGGGCTGGACAAAGACTGAGAAGAAAATAGACCATTCCCAGTAGGAGATTTCAGAGTTTGGGCTTCTTTCACACCCCCCCTCCCCCCCCCCCCCCCTCTGTTGCTTTTTGATGAATCGTTCTTCTAACCTACTTTAACTCAATCATCTAGCATGCTAGATGTTTTGCAGATGAATCATACTGTGCACTGCACTTATGCATATCTGCTGTGCAAGTATATTGTCAGCTTGTGCTTGACAACCTACCAGCAAACAAGGTTTTGGTTTTGTGTGGGTTTTTTAAATTATTTTTTGTTTTGTTTTGTTTTGTTCTGTTTTCTGGAAGCTTGGGCTACTAGCATCATTCTGCAAGTGAGAATAATGCAGCCACTGTTAATAAATCAGCCTGAGTCCAAGGATGTTTCACCACTCTCACTGCCTCCTTGATTAGCATTATCCTCAGAGGTATAAATTAAAGAGGAAAATACATAATCTGGGAAGCTTTCCAGCATCATCTTTGAAAATGTGAGCTCAATGCTTTGCTGAGGTTCCCTGGTGGAGGAATGCTAATAGCAATGCTGAGGATGTGCTCTGATTGAACCCCGTAGAGTAGAAAGATGCACAGAATGGTTTCGTTTCTTTTTCCCTTTGTCATCAAGATATTTTCTAATGGGATCTGTGCAGGATGAATCTTGAACTGTTTCTACATAGTTCTGTGAACTGGTCCCAGAAGTGCAGCTTCGTTCACTCCCTTTTCTACTACTTGTTCTTTTAGTCCGACATCTGCCTAAAATATGTGACAAGTTTTCCCATCTCAGCCTGCAGATAATTGCCTGCAGCTGTTAGCAGTGAGTGGACACAGTCCCTCTGCTCTATCGGTCCAAAGCCTGAGCTTCAGCCATAAAGACTTTAGGAATTTATTCTAACTGTTCCTACGAGGTGTCATCAAAGCTGGATGGTGACTCCCGACGCCTCCCTTCTTGCCAAGGAAAGAAAAATGTGCTTCAGAATGTGCTGATTTGCAAAAAAAATATTTCACAGGGAGGGTTTGGTTTTAGCAAACGTCCAGCTGTGTTAAATGAGCAGGAAGGGATTTTTCAGCATATCAGCAGCATCTTGGAAATGTAAAATGCCACATCCTCCAGCACTTTCTTAGAAGTCACTTTTCCCCTTCCCCTGCCTGTAACCTGCTTGGGTGTTTGGTATTTACTGGAATTAGGAGTTCAGCAGGACAGTAGCACTCGGAGCCTTGCTCTATAATGTCTCTCTTGGGTTTTTTGCTGTCTCTTGGTTAGAATTCTGCCAAGATCATCCTTTGCTTTCCAAGTGAAAGGTGGTGAAAAGCATAAAATACAAGACTAAGCTGGTGTTTCTCTGATTGCATTTTGATGAGGCGTAAGGAAGTAGATACCTTTATTACTGATGTGTGGTGGAGTGAAGAATCTTACAAATAGTCCCCAGTAGCTGCATTTGAACCAGGTCTGGGTTTGCTGAGGCCCCGCTTTAAGAGAGTCTCAGCTTTATCATTGGTGACTCAGTTTGTGGGGCCTCTCAGGCTGAGGTTCCAAAAAGTCATTCCTCTCGACTGAAAAATGTAGGGCAGCTATTTTTTGCTAAGGTGCATGGAGATAGGTGTTTTTTTATGCCTGTTTTTAACTTTTAAATGGATATTAAGGATGCTTAGTTATGTTTTGCAAAGGAATTTACTCTTCAAGCAGAACAACAGAGAGGGAATACTAGGTGTTATTTGCTGTCTCTATGATATTGCCAGATTTGCTGAAGCAACATTTCCAAACATTTTTCTTGTGGAGCTTTCTCTTCCATAAAAAGGTTTTCTGTTTCCCCTTGATTTGAGATGAAAAGAAAATTGAAAATAGTATGAATTTTTCCCACAGGACAGAATTTCTTTTGCAATAGCTCCACTTCCAGCTAATGTAAGGAAAAATAGAACCGACCACATTCCATATGCTTAATTTCAACCCTGCATTTATGACTTATTCTTTGCCTTGGCTGTCTGAAAAGCACTGCCATCAACATAATGTTACTCTCAGCTTGAAAATACCCATTAAACTGAAAGTTAGTGTGTTAGCAAGTAGGATTTGTTGGTACCTATTTAATACACTCAACAGGACTGGGACCTTGGTTCTCTCTCACTGGTGAAGTGCCTCTTGGCCCAGCCCATCTAATTACTGCTGAACAGGCAGGTTCTGCTCTCTTTATGGCAGATGACTTTGCTACCACTGTGGTGAAGAAGGCTTGAAGCCAACAGTATCCCTGGATCTAGTAGCTTCCCAGCATCCTTGGATTCAAATATTTATATTGTGCTCCCTCCTTTACTCACTTTAAAATGTGATTTGCCTGTCGGTGCTGAGCAAAGGAAGGAAAGCTGGTGAGGGCAAATACGACTCTTTCTTAGGCTCTGTACAAGACAACTTCTTATTAAAAAGCCCTCCCCTTCTCACTCTATGTAAGCAGGCTCCTCTATGAGCAGGAAGTGAAGCCTTCAGAAGCCATCACTTTCCTTTTCCCAAGCCTGGACTTGGAGATGCAATGACAACCACTTCCTCAGTTTTGCTGTGCTGTGTGTTAACCAGGAAAAGATGGGCTGTTCCAAAAGATTTCAGCTGATTTCAGACCCAGCTAGCTGGATGGCAGCAACTGCCAGAGCAGGTAAGATACAAGATTTTCCAGGAGTCCTCTGCTTCTGCCTGCACCCAGCATCAGGTGCCCCAGGCTTTTGTAGCCCATAGAAATGAAGTGGCTGGATATGAGCAAAGCACCATATTGCCTGCAATATTGCTTGCTCAGGTTTCTGGTCACAACTGCTCTGCTGTGCCACTACAAGTCAGTTTCTGAGAAGATAGATCAGAGGAGCTGTTTTCTAACCTAGTCTAACCAAAAGCTGAGAGGGAAAGTGGTATTTGCTCCTGGTGCTTGAGGCAAACAACCAGGAGAAATGAGCTACACTGAAAGTGTAGGCGGAAGGGTAAAGATCTATACATTGGACAGGAGTGTTCAGGATGAGAAGAGGAAGTCAAGATAGAGAGAAAAATGAATAGCAAAAAAAAGAATCCAAACTACTTTTAACAGTTTGAATTTCTCAAGTGATGGATTTTGCACCAGTTTATGGAGAGAATTAGGTAATGTGATGCTTGCAGTAGCAGGGAGTTAAGCTGGTCCCCTTCTCCTGCATTTATGAGCTGTGGAGGCAGACTGTCCAAACAAAACCATCTTCCCCCCTCTTTGTTTAGTTGGAGCTATTAACATAATTTCTCTTTAAAAAAGCAATTGAATGTACTTTACCTTTTACTTATTTGTTTTACTGAACTGGAAGGGCATAAAATCCCCATTCTTCAAGGAAGAGACAAATTTGTTCAAACTTTCTCCATGCCAGTACTACCTGGAGGAGTGCTGTGACACAGTGGGATCCACTGTGCTGCCTTTGCTCTCCACACCCTCGGAGACTGGCCAACCTTTCCCACTGCCTACATCTTGCCCTGGGAAATCTACAAGGTAAACCACAAAAACTCAGAGTGATCTTGCCCATTTTATTAATGTTCTGAATTAACAGGAAGAGGTTCGGCAGGCACAAGGCATCTCAGCAGGAAGAACCAGCTTCATAAACACAGGATGGAAAACCAGACGAATCATAGAATGGTTTGGATTAGAAGGGACCTCCAAAGGTCATCTAGTCCAACCCCCATGAAGTGAGCATGAACTAGATCAGGTTGCTCAGAGCCTTGTCAAGCCTGACCTTCAATATCTCCAGGGACCTCCAAAGGTCATCTAGTCCAACCCCCATGAAGTGAGCATGAACTAGATCAGGTTGCTCAGAGCCTTGTCAAGCCTGACCTTCAATATCTCCAGGGATGGGGCCTCAACTACCTCCCTCAATGTTCCACCACCCTTGTGGTAAAGCACTTGCTCCTAGTATCCAATCTAGATCTACTTGTCTCTAGTTGCAAGCCATGGCCCTTTGTCCTATCACTACAGGCCTTTGTAAACAGTCTCTCTCCTTTTATGCTACTCCTAAGGTACTGGAAGGCCACTATTAGGTCTCCCCAGAGCTTTCTCTTCTTCAGGCTGAACAATTCCAGCTCCCTCTGCCTGTCCTCAAAGGAGAGGTGTTCCAACCCTGCAATCATCTTCGTGACCCTCCTCTGGACCTGCCCAATCAGGTCCATATCATTCCTGTGTTGAGGGCTCCAGAACTGGACTCCATGTGAGGTCTTACCAGAGCAAAGTGGCAGATTCACCTCTCTTGATCTGCTTGCCATGCTTCTTTTGATGCAGCCTGGGAGGTGATTTGCCTTCTGGGCTGTAAGTGCACATTGTTGGCTTGTGTCCAGCTTCTCATCTACCCGTCTTTTTCCTCAGAGCTGTTTTCTATCACTTCATCCCCCAGCCTGTATTGATAATGAGGATTGTTCTGGTGCAGGTGCAGGACTCTGCACTTGGTTTTGTTGAACTTGATGAGGTTCACCTGGGCCCACCTCTCCAGCTTGTCCATGTCCCTCTGGATGACATCCTATCCCTCTGGTGTATCGACAACACCACACAGCTTGGTGTCACCTGCAAACTTGCTGATGGTGCACTCGATCTCACTGGCTTTGTCTTTGATAAAAATATTCAACAGCACAGGTCCCAGTACAGACCCCTGCGGGACACCACTTGTCACCAATTTCTATCTGGACTTTGAGCCATTGACCACTACCCTCTGGATGTGACCATCCAGCCAATTCCTTATCCACTGAACAGTTCACCCTTCAAATCCATATCTCTCCAATTGGAGATTTCAGGATGTCTGGAAACATGATCTAGGAGGGAAGATTGATAGATCTGCGTTTGTTTAAGCTAAAGGAGAGAATCACTGGGGAACAGAACAAAAAGAGTCCTTAAGTACATGAAAACTCATACAAAGAGCCTGAGTTAACCTGGTCCATGGTGGGTAAGAATAGATGTGGCTTCAATTGCAACGTAAGAGATTCAGATTAGTCATTTTGGAAAAGCTTTTGGAGAGTGTAGATGTGCAGAATAGAGAAACAAGGTGCTGGGGGAGCAGGCAGTGGCTGCAACTCCATTGATGGAGGGCTGTATGAGCAGTGTAGAGAGACATCACCCAGATGACCTAGGAAGTGGTATTGCTGCCTGGGGCCAGTGGTGGACACAGATCATGTCTTTCAGGCCTTTCTGGCCCTTATTTGGGGGAATTTCTAAGATGTGTGAGGGATGACAGCAGGAAATATACTAATTCCTTCTTTTCCTCTCTTGATTTTGTCTCTGTCCCATTCAAACCAGCAGCTTCTTGTGTTACCCTTTGAAAGTGTGCACCAACCACAAGTCACAGAAAAGTAGGAGTGGCTGATATTTTTGTGTTTCAGTGTCTTTTGCCAGGATTTTTTTTTTAAAGAAAACAATCTTTTTGTCTGCTTTGCCATAAAAGACACATAGATGTGGTGCTGAGGGACATGGTTTAGCACCAGACTTGATATAGTTAGATAATGATTGGACTTGATGATCTTAAAGGTTATTTTCATAGAAACAATTCTAGGATTCTATGAAAAGCCCAGCTTTCCCTGGAGGGTGGTGGTGATGGTGAATTGACTCCTGCAGAAAAACATGAGCAGAGCATTCAATGTCTTAAGTTGGAGAAATAGAGCAATCATAGAGGGGTTTGGGTTGGAAGGGACCTTAATGATCATCTAGTTCCAACCCCCTGTCACAGGCAGGGACACCTCCTACTAAATTATATTGCTCAAAGTCCCATCCAGCCTGGTTTTGGATCCTTCCAGGGCTGGAGCCTTCCCAGCTTCTCTGGGCAACCTGTTCCAGCACCTCATCAGCCTCATGGTGAAGAATTTGTTCCTAATGTCTAATCTAAATGTAGCTCCTTCTAGTTTCTTCCAGTTAAAGTATGCAGTCTTCAACATAAAACCAAAACCAAACCAAACAAACAATAATAAGGATTTTTAGTAAATGCAGGCTTGTCAGGGAGAAATTATAGAAGATGAAGTATACAGTCATAGTTGGAGATGAACAGCATAGTGCCTGTGTCCAAGGAAGTTGGAAAAGCAAAAGATACAGCAAGTACAGGCTTAGTAATTTTATCTAATTAGTATCATTAAGAACACTAAAGTAAAAGGAAAATGGGAAAAATGCATCACTGTGTAAAGATGAATGTGGATGATGAAGACAAACCTGATTGTTTACTCTGTAAAAATACTGTTTGTTTTCTGACTGGGCTTCAGTGAAGTGTAAAATCCCATTCTGCAAGGACAGTTTCTGGCTGAGCTGGAGAATGTGGAAGGACAAGACAGCTGTGGTGTGCTGTATGTCACCTGAAGAGCAGATATGCTGAAAAGAAGAAACTCAGGCAGTGTGGGAGCTGCTGGTGGGGCTCCCCAGCCACTCTTGGCGCCCATCTTATTAAATACCTTTGTAAAATGTTTGGTACCAAAAGCCAGAGCAGGCTGGGAGTATGTTGGGAGCTGGGACATGAGGTGGCTGGGGCATCTTACTGGTGGAGCTGTCTGAACTGAGCAGTCATGAGGTGTAGAAATAGACCTGACAACCTGCAAGGGTGACAAGAGCTTTGTGTGTGGAGATGCATCCTCCCAGAATGTGGATGTGATGCCTTTGTACAAGTTCTGGTTCAGCTTCTGCTTTGGCCTTGAGATCACCACTGCCATTTGGTGCCATGGGTAACTCCACACTGGTTATGTGCAGAGTCACTATTGCCCTCTGATGAAATGGTGAAAGCAGGAAGAATGACAACAGAGAAAAAAAAAATCAAAGTGTTTAAGTACTTGATACTTGGTTTTGAAGTATTCCAAACCAAAACAACCAAAACTATAGTTGGTCCCTAACCCCTCTCCCCCTGACACAAAAAACAAACAAACAAAAAGGCCAGTTTTATTGGCCTCTAATACTTCTAACTAATTTTTTTTGTCCTCCTCAAAGATGAAGAAATAATCGATGAAAATAGTTTTGAGAAATGTATCACCTCTCTCCAGCTGAATGAACAAACAACATTGCTTCAAACCAACTCATGAGCCAAGTTTGGAAATGATTCCCTTTATATTTGGGCTCTATGGACTGCTGGTGACTATTTGAAATGTGAGCTGTAGGGCTTAATTGTAGCCTGGTACATGAGTCACATGATTATTTAAAAAGGATCTTTGATTGATGAGCAAACACATCCTATATACATACTTGATTGTGCCAATTTAAGTGCTAATTTTCTCTTGATGCTGACACATGCACATTTGTCATTGGCTTTGGAAACAATTTGCCAAAAAAAATCATTTCTTAAGCACTGATGGAAGATGATAGATGGATTTAGCTAATATAAAATCATCTAAACATGTAATACCCACTGAAAAAATATTTGTATCATCCTCTCTGGACCAAAATTAATAAAATAGCACTGAATTAACCCGTGAGGTACATTTGGGTGACAGCCGTGTGTGCGTCCAGCTGTGGAAGTTTTATTAGGTGAAGTCAGAACCTGCTTCAGGAAAGGCTTTGCTTGCTTTATTAGCTCTGCTGTAACTTGGAGGCTTGTGGTTTTGCATATTTAGGTTTCTCCTGGGTATAATGGTAGCTATAATTCTCACCTTAGAACAAAAGGGGGTATTGCAGCTCCAGTATAGCTGCCCCACTGTCACATCTGCTGATCTCTGAGTCTAATCCTGCACACAGCACTGGACATTAGGAAGACATTTGGACATCAGGAAAACGTTCTTTATGGTGAGGATGGTGGAACACTGGAACAGGTTGCCAGGGGAGGTGGTGGAGGCCCCATTGCTGGAGACATTCAAGGCCAGGCTTGATGGAGCTCTGAGCAACCTGATCTCTGGTTGGGAATGTCGCTCTGTACTGAAGAGGGATTGGACGAGGTGACCCTTAAAGGTCCTTTCCAACCCAGTGCATTCTATGATTCTATGATTAAAGGGGAATCACAAGGTCCACAGAAGACCATTGTGTGAGGAGACTGACAGTTTTAACATTTGTGATGCATGGCTTGTTGTAACAATTTCTCATGGAAATTTGTTTATTAAGTTTTGGGGGGAAAGATTTTATCTTTCCTGAAGATCTCATTAAAGCATTCAACTACAACAGTACTTCTCTGAAGTACCCTCCCATCAGATTCAACACTGTTTCATGAACATAAACCATGACACAAGTGTTGTTCCTTCTGCTTGGCAGCAAAGGGTGCTACCGGTCTAAGATAGAGTTAGTGAGCTGCCTGGATTGAAAAATAATCTCCAGTTTTCAGACTGCAAAGGTCATTACAGCTGCAACAGTCCAGGATACCTGGCCTATGTGACCCTTGAGGTTATACTGTTTATCTGTTTGGAAAGCAGCTCCACAGATGAAACACATTTTCTATCTCAGCAGAAATTCCACCAAACACTGATGATTATTTCCCAGTTCAAGTGAATGTTGTAAATTCATCTTGGTGGCACAGATATTTCCAAAATTCCTTGGTGTATGCATTGGTTAAAATTATTAACAAGATGTCCTTTGAAACACCACTGCCAAACCAGCCAGAACCCCTTGAACCACAAACATAATAAAAGGCAAATTCTTTCCAAAAACACAGTGCTGTTTCTTGAATAGATTCCAGTCACTGACCAAAGGAATGCCAGACTAAGTAAGGAAGAAGAGAAAGAAATTATAGGCTTGGAGGTCTGAAGCTGGGCACAGATAATCAAGAGAGGACCATGGCAGCCCTTTAAGCATGCAGAAAACATGCATTTGGGAAATGAAAATGGAGAATGTTTAGGAAAACATCTGGAAGGAGCAGTGCCAGATGGTTGTTTGCTTTTTGATCGGACTAGTATTTTCCTTGTAAAATATGAAGACCCAATTTTAATGTTTGTCAATATTTACAGATCTCAGTCTGAATGTAAGGAGGAAAAGAACTCTGTGCATGCTTAAAATAAACTTGATATTCTGTGCTTTGCTGACTCAACCTAAGTGGCCTGAGATTTTGAAGTGCTGGGAATGCTAAATTCCTTTTCCAGTTGCTGCCATCTGAGAATATTACACCCCTATTACAGAAGGGGTTTTATTGAGAGGGACAAACTCCAGGCCCTCATGATTAGAAAATTTTAGCTTATGATCCCTCCAAAACAAAATCTTGCTGAGCTGGTAGCATGGTGGCATTGACTGGAACTGGCTTTCTTAGTTTCTGCTTATTGCTGGTGGTGCAGTTGCTGCTTGAGAGATTTGAGACCTTAATACTGCAGAAGCTCAAATAAATAAAAGGGAGCAAATAAGAGAAAGAGTGAATGAAAATTGGCCTGCACTGAATATTTCATTGTTAAATGTTTTCAGCTGCAAACATACACTTTCCCCTATCAACCACTATGATAAGCCAAGAACAAAATCCATTTTTAAAATGGCTCCCTAGATTTTTATTCTATGGCTTTGGGGTAATGTTGTTTTCCACATTTCTACAGGAATATATCCATTTTATATAACCTTGAATAGCTACAATGAGCAGTGAGTGTGTTTTCTACCAAATGTTTGTGTTTTCTTTCACAAAACAATGTCTTAAATTTATGTTTATAAGCCATGCCATTAAAGTGTTGTTGAACTGTGGGTATTTTTAATTCTCACTGTATGCAAGATTCAGAAGAACTTCCATCCAGTTTGAAATTCAAATGTTGGGTTTTGAATGGGACTAATAGTGACTGTCATTATCCCATGAGGAAAAAATACAATTTCTAGGGATTTAGAGAAGTTCTTCTGCCATTTTCCACCTGGGGCAGATCCTCTGCAGATCTTTGGAGGATACATTTAGGATGGTCCAATTGTGCATTACCATGTGATGCTCCCATTCATCTGGACATCACCTTTGCAACATAAAATGCTACCACATTCTGGGACCCCCAGGTGCAACACTGTCTGCTCAGACCTTCATATTTCAGGAGCCTGGGGAGAGGACGTGGCATGATTGTGGGTGCATGACACCCCAGAGGTCTCCAGGTTCTGCTGTCTTGTTTGAGCCCTGAGTCACCCTTCCCATCACATGCCTGGTGTGACATGCGCAAGTCTTACAACTCCAGCAGAAGTCTTACGCTGAGCAGCTGAAGGAACTGAAGTTGTTCCTCCTAGAGAAAAGGAGGCTCAGGGGAGACCTTGCTCTCTACAACTCCCTGAAAGGAGGTTGTAGTGAGGTAGGGGTTGTTCTCTTTTCCAAAGTAGCAATCAATAGGACCAGAGGAAGTGTCCTCAAGTTGTACCAGGTGAGGTTTAGATTGGACACTAGGAAAAATTTCTTCCCCCAGAGGGTTGTCAAGCCCTGGAACAGGCTGCTCAGGGCAGTGTTGGGAGTCACCATCCCTGGAGGTATCCCTGGTAAAAGATGTGTAGCCATGGTGCTAAGGGACATGGTTTAGCATTAACCTGGCAGTGTTAGGTTAATGATTGGACTTGATGATCTTAAAGGTTTTTTCCAACCAAAACAGTCTATGATTCTATAGTTCTATGTCCCTGGTGCCACGCAGATCACTGTAAGAAGGCCAAAAATTTGTGTTAAGGGGCACTGAAAGCAAATCACTTTCTGTACAGAGAGTGAATAGTATTAGAAATTTTTAGGGTCTTTCTTAGGGTTTTATTTGACTTAATAATTTAAAATTAATTATAATTTTGAGGGTGTCATCTGGGTAATGCACTTATTCACAAAAACACACATGTACATTGCAAACACATGGGGCAATTGTTTTGTCAGAATGACGGACAGAGGTTCTGGTGTTCTGCTTGTAAGTTGAGCTCGAGTGAGGAACTTGGGCTGTATTAACAAGAGCAAAGATGGCAAGTTGAAAAAAGAGATTATTCCCTCTATTCAGCCAAGGACGGAGAGAAAGAAAAAAAATGAGCAACCTGAGCTAGTTTCAAAATCCTTGTGCTTTGAATAGGGGTTGGACCTGAGTCTTCCAGTAGTCCCATCCAGCCTGATTTTTTCTGTGATTCTATGACTTTTAAGACTTAGCTATATCACCTTTTTCTCTATTGTGCTTCTACCTACTATTCCTGAATACTTCTACCTGTTTTCCCATTATAAATATAAAGGCCTATTTTAAAAATTGGCTGCTGGCCCTCAAGGCACTTCTGCACCAACAAAAGGCTTGAGTAGCTTCTCAAGCCTGGCTGAGTATCTTGTTGCTCTACTGAGTAAGTCCCTTCTCTCTTTCTGGTTCACAGACTAAATTAATGAATTAAAAATGCGTGTATTTCTGCATGTCAGCATGAGACAAGGGATTTTCAGTTTCCTCAGGAAAAAAAAACAACACAAACCAAACCAAAACAAAAAGTGGTTTTTATTAAGTCCCAGGTGTTCATTTCTCTCTCTGCCAAATCCTTTCACTTCAGTTTGGAAACTATTTGCTATTTTTATGAAAAGTCAGCTCTAGCAAAAGACACTGTTTAACATAAACTGCAGTTTGCCACAACCGCTGTGCAGTAAATACAAGCCTTTTCAACAAAACATTTTTTTCTTAGCTAAAATTATTGACTGAATTTGGCAGAAACTTCCAAACCTTGAGGTCAGTCAAGTCTGAGCTTTTCACCAAATGAGCTTTGAGAACCTAAATATCATCCATTTTCAATTCTGACAACACAGCAGGGAGCTCCCATATCCCATATTTGTGCTACTTAAAGCTACTAACTTTTTAGCAGGGTAGAGCAGAGGTTTTCACTGGTGAAGCTGCTGCTGCTTTCAAGGAAGAATAAGCAGGCATGGAGTATTTTTCCTTGTTTTAGAGGAGTTGTCCTGGTTTGAGTTAATACAGAACTAATTCTGTTCAGTGATCTGACTTTTCAGCTCATCTCTTCTCACTGACTTTCTGAAATTAACAGCATGTTTTTGCATACAGTGGCTGCTCCTAGTAGTGATGAAGCTCAATGTTTACAGTTAATACCAAGGATTGGGGTGCAGACCAAGGTCACTGTGTACTACCTTGGGGGTGCAAAAAGTAGAAGGCCTCACCTGCAGAGAGGAGTGTAGAGCTCAGGAGATCCTAAACTAACCAACAAGGCATTCCATTCCATACACATCATCTGCAGTGTAAGGCTGAAGGATCATGAAGGCAGAGCGCTCTTTTTCAATGGCTGGGTATCTGAGGTGGACTCTCTCTGTTCTGTCTTCAATCCTGATCCATGAATTCCCAAATCCAGTTCCAGAATCCAGCTTCTGAATCTGGTTCCCATATGCCACTTAGTCCAGTCTGGGACTCCTGCCACAGCATCAGCGGTGATGGTGCCATAATTGCCATCAGGAGTGCTGGGTTTGATATGAATTTTATATATTATTAGTATTTTCATTAAAGCTGTTTTAGTTTTCTTTTCCAATTCATCAGTCTCTCTCCCTTATTCCCTTTCACTTCCCCTTTGGGAAGGGAGAGAGATTAATAGAGAGCATCTGACATTCATTTAGTGGCTGTCCCAGCCCTAACCCTTGACACAAATGAAAAGCTGGACAGAAGCTAAAGAGAAAATTGAAGGTGCAGTGATGAGTTTTCTGTGACACAATTTGATGGGGCAACTGAAATGAGGACAGCCACCCATTGTCCCAAGCACTAACATGTTCAAGACCTGTCTTTTTCTCTGTCTTTATCCCTCTTTTCCCCATCCTCAGAGATGAGTTACGGTGTCCTCTCAGAGCTGGCACTCTTTGCCAGCAGCATTTTGTGCGAATGGGTGGCGATAACAGAATAAGGGCAAGTTAGTGACGGAAGTGCTGATGTTTCCTTGTGCTGTGTTATCAACTCATGGGTGGAAAATTGGGATAACACTGGAGAGTTACTCCAGTTGCACAGTGGTGAGATCCACCTCAAACCAGCTGGTTTGGACCAAAGCACAAGGAGGAGAGTAAGGCTTCAGTGCTGCCACGTCTCTTCTGTTATGGATATGGCTTGTTTATTTTCTGCTTTAATTTCCATGAACCATGTGCACTTCTCCTGCTGTTCTTCTCACCATGAGGTCATTAAAACATTTTAGCAAGGCAGGAAAGTAAAAAGAAGCACTCATATATCTCAGCTTGTAGGTGCTTGGATGAGGGGAGCCAAGTGGGTATGCTGGACACCAAAGGTGGTGTGTGTGAGATGGTGTGATTCAGACTGTTTTTCACCATCAGATATTGACTTTACATTCCTCAGGCCTTGACTAGCTCAGGAGAAATTCCCTCTGGCAAATGGAGTGATATGAGGACAAGGTGCAGATTCTGATGTGGGGTGGGTGTTCCCAAGGAGCCTGGCCCCAGCAGCAATTCTGCAGTGGGGATGCAAGTGCTGCAGATATGGAGAAACAAGCAGGATCTCCAGACAGAGAATGGGAAAGTCATGAGAGATGTTTTTATGTAGGGGCAGTTGAGACCAGGCAGTGGCAAGTAGTGCACTATGGATGAGCCATCTGCTTCTCCATCCTGGATAGTGCCGTGGTCTGTGGAGGTGCCATCTTCGCCTTGTGAGCTGAGCTTCTGCAGAGCTCTGGACAAAATAAACCTCGCAGCTGGACTGCATAACTGAGGCTTAATGCTGCACTGCTGTGGTAATGCAATTTGTCCTTGGGCAATGAAGATGTGCCCAGGGACAAGCTGAATATTTTCCACCATCCAGTTTGCAAAGGGTGAATCAGTTTGAGATGACGGCCTCTGGCTTGTGATAACTGGTCTACAGAAGGTTTGGGAAATAAGAGGACACTGATCAGGATGTTCTGGTATAGAAGACTGCATGGAGATTGTAGGTGAAGTGAAAGATGGAATGGCACACAGAGGTTTGTAGGGGAGAGGGAAGAAGGTATGCCAGAAACCTCTTGTGTGCTTTGCTGTTGGTTTATAGAAGCTATGAGGTTTGCAGCACATTTCATTCTTGAGAGCAGTTTTGCAGAACTCAAGCTGTTCTGCACCTTAATTTCTGAAGCAAACTAATAGTCTGCCCTAAACATAATCTGCCATGTTGTTTATCTGTACAAACCAGAATATTTTCTAATGGCAGACACTCCAGCAATTCTCGATTGAGTGGAGTGGAAGAAAACATGTATTTGAATCCTAAACAAAATATGAAGCCTATTGTTAAGCCCTAAATGTGTTTGGAAAGGAGGTTTAAATAAAGCAGAAATATTCACCACAGAGCTTCACTGCCTCTTTTTGTACAAGTCTGCATCTCTGTTATTTCCTTTGAAAATCTCTGCAGAAGCTCCTCCAGTAAGACCAATGACATCTGTAATATCTCTGCCACATGGGCTGTGCCCTGCTATAAGTATCAAGGGTGATATGTGGGGTGGCACACCCAGATCCTCGGTCATTGCAAGACAGCAGAGCACCACTGAGGTTTCTTCCCTGGTTCTTTGAGTTCAGGCAGGCCTGCCCCTGGGAAGGGTAGGTCTGATCCCTCACTGTTTGCACACTGTTGACTTTTCCCTACTACATTCTATCTCAGTTTTTCCAAGAAGACATTTAGCAATTTCTTGGATGGCTTTTGGCCCTTTCTTTCTGTTTTCTTTGGATTGTAGGCATGGAAAACAGCCTACACAATTTGCTAAATACTTTCATTAATTTCACACTGTTTATGAGTGACTCTATCTCCTGGCCTGTCACAGCAGCCAACCTTCTCTAATCTGCAACCCGAGAAATTTGTCAGCTATATCCCTTAGTTATGAAACTGGGATTATTCCATCAAGGATAAAATCTGAAGGCCACCAACTGCTCTGGCTGAGCTCCTCACCAGCTGAGAGCAGGAATGCATTTGCCCCTGCTGTAAAAATAGCTGGGTGCATTGTGGGAGAGTGTTGACTGTCTCTTTTAAATTCTACGCTTAATGCCAGGATGTTCTTTGTTTATGCTCTGAGTAGGAAAACAAAGCTCCTGGCACCACCCTCTCTTACTGTAGGAGATAATATGTGCTTTTGTAGCCAGGTCATTTCCAAGGAGATGTGATGTTTGCAGGTCATCCCTAGCATCCCTTGCAAGCAACCTTGCAGTTCTGCTTCTGCTGTGGACTGTCACTTCATCAAGCTAATTTTTTCTTGCTTTTCTCTCTGAGCATCGGCTGGAGATCCCTTCATATGCTCCTGTAATTCCCTGCCTAGGAAACGAGTCAGAGCTCCTGTCAGTGCCTTCCTGCCGGCTGGCAAAGCCCCAGTGTCAGACAGCCTCTCCTCCACCAGCCCATCACAGCCAGCCCCTTCTGACACCATGACAGCGTGTCTGAGATGCCTCCCTCATCTCTCTTTTCCATCTGTCTCTTGAGGAACAGCACAAAGAGCATCATTATCTGCTGTGACAAGCAGGCTGTGCAGGGGAGAGCTCCTTCTGAAAAGCAGACATGACAAACTGAGAGTGGACAGGAAGATGCACTAAACAAATCTGGAGCAGCCAGTGCATTGGGCAGGTGGTGGGAAGGACACATGTGCCAGGAATGGAAAGGTAATCATCACCTACAGGCCTGATTTTTATCTGGTGTAATCTGAAAAAGCTTCTGTGCAGGAGATCTGGGAACTCAGGAACATTGTATACTTCATATTTGCTATCTCTACTGAATGATCAAAAAAACCCCAACAAACTCACAACAAAGACACATCATCCTATACAACAGTGTTTCCTTTATGGGAGTGGCTTCATCTGAATACCTGTGCTGTTGAGCAGGATGTCAGGATTTCCCCTCCAACAGGGAACATGGTTTATGTGGCCTTTCTGGCCCATTCAGGCAGGCACCTGGCACTCAAGAAACAGTTTAATGTCTCTGCAAGATAAAGTAGGGAAAATAAATGGCCCTTGAGGACTGTGAGCAAGTTTCAGACATATTTATACTGCTTTCTTTGACTGAAGGAGGAATTTGCAGCTGCTTCTGTGTTTGAAAAGACACTGTGGAAAGGTGCCTCTTTCAGAAGATATTGAACAGTGTAAGGGGGGGGTCCCTGCTTTTATGTGAAGTCAGGGAGAATCCCAGGTTGGACCATGGAAGTGCCTCATAGCATACACAGGGTCACTGCCTTGTCAGTCTCTGTGGGCATCAAAACCCCTCTCTGTAAATATAGCTAAGGAATGTTTTCCATGCCCTTAAGCTCCTGGAGGTGTTTGAAAAACACATTGTATTTGACTTAACTTTGTGTTGACATTTTCCATAAAATTTTTGACATTGTTTGTTCCCAGAAGCACAAATCTCCAGGTGTTTGTTGCTGAGAAAATAGGAATTCTTTGATCTACAACTGTTGAAAGCACACAGAGCCACAGTGCAGGACAGGGAGATGAAGGGAGGTTAGAAAATCCTGTTGGGAAGGGGGACAGTCTTCCCAGAAAAATTTTCACATCACCAGATTGCAACTTTTTCACATTTGGAAAGAAAACCAAAAGGTTTTGACCTAATAAACCCACAAAGTCCAGTCTGGTATGGCTTCTTGCATTTCTTATGTTGCTAGGTGCTTATCTCCATCATTATTAGATTGTGAGCACCTTCTAGTAACCATGTCTCTCCATCAATGCCATGCATGAGTAGGATACTGCAACAACCAGACCTCAAAGATTTGCTGGGGTTCAGCTCTTAGTGCCCTGACCTGCTCTAGACCTGCTCTAGACCTGCTCTAGCTGCAGAGCTAAAGCAGCCTACAGAAACTCCTCATCCTTCGGGTTTGTGTTCTATAAACAGCCAGGCATCTTAAGGCAGACAGGGAAACCCTGCTGGGAGGCTGCTATTTTTGCAGTCCTCTGGACTTAAAGCAATTACCTTGCAGTTCACCTTTTAAAGGACAGAAATGTTCATGAGCCTGAGATAAGGCTGGCCTTGGCCATTCTCAGGAGCCCTGTATAGAGGCTTCTGCTATCTGTGTGAATAAATCCAGTGCTCTCACAAAGCCCACGTGTGCCCATAGGTGCCTGCCTGTGTAGATGAGCCTGCAGTGTTCAGAGAATCATAGAAAGGGTTGGGTTGGAAGGGACCTTAAAGGTCATCAACTTCTAACCCTGCTGCCATGGGCATGGACTAGACCAGGTCTCTCAAGGACCATCTAACCTGGATTTCAACACTTCCAGGGTTGGAGCCTCCACAACTTCTCTGGGCAACCTGTTCCAGTGTCTCACCACCCTCATAGTGAATATTTTTTCCTAACGTCTAATCTTAATGGAGCTCTTTTCAATTTGAAGCCATTAGGCCTTGTCCTGTCACACCATGCCTTTGTAAAAAGTCTCCAACTCTTCTGTAGACCCCCTTCAAATGCTGGAAGGCTGTTCTAAGGTCTGTACACAGCCTTCTCTTCCCCAGGCTGAACAACCCCAACTCTTTCAGCCTGTCTTCACAGGAGAGGTGCTCCAGCCCTTCGATTATATTCATGGCTGTCCTCTGGACCTGCTCCAAAGGGTCTATGTCCTTAGCCGATAATAAATACTAGTGCTGGCCACCAGCATTTGTCCTATGTGCACTGTTCCTGTTAAGGATAATGGGAAGCTATATTTAAGGATATGTTTTTAATACCTTTTTAAAGGAACACAATTTTAGATCAACTGTTCATCATCTTTTGGGATGATTTTCTGACAAGCAACGCAGAAGGAAAAGACTTGTCCTTGCTGGCTTTAAAACATGCCCATTGTAGCATTTGTTAAGGGTGGCAGGGAGTTATATGCAACAAGGGCTCCATCAAACACAAAATCAGAATGTGAAACAAAGGGAAGTGTTTTTCTCTCTTTCCAATTGAAAAATTCTATTTTCTGGCCACAGTTCTGCAAGATCCTCTGCAACTTGCAAAGAGCCAAACAGCTGTAATAAAAGAGAGCAGCTTTACTCTTCCACCCATTCATTGAATGCTGCATCTGTGCAGGTGGCAGACCCTGACTGCTGAC
This sequence comes from Indicator indicator, assembly GCF_027791375.1. Taxonomy (NCBI): domain Eukaryota; kingdom Metazoa; phylum Chordata; class Aves; order Piciformes; family Indicatoridae; genus Indicator; species Indicator indicator. The sequence goes on from NC_072013.1 coordinate 29,677,302, forward strand.
TTTGTGTGAGCTGAGGGTTTCCAGAAATGCCCAAGATATTTAACGAGCAGCTTTTCTAGGCATACCCTTTGTTTACCTCCCTAGTAGCAAAAAACCCTGAACTGCTCTCCTGAGGGATGAGAAGAGAAGGGTTTGTAGGTCAGATCTGGTCTCCTGCCCCTGTAGCCCAGCTCCGGGGGCAGAAAATTTTCTGAACTATTCAGAGCTGGTGAGTGGGCAGTGGCAGATATTAGCATGAAGGTTTTGGGGCTATCTGTGCCACATAAGGCACTTTCTGCTGTCAGGAGAGCATCCTCCGTGGCTAACACTGTGAGGAAATGAAATGTCCATTTACCCATCAGAAGAGATCAGCCAAACAGGCTTGTCTTCCTCAGTGAGATGCAGTGATGACCTCTATGTCTGCAGTTTGTGCAATATTTATGCAGCTGGCCTGGTAAACAGCATGGCTTTTAGTCTTTGTTAGGTGGATAAGTGCTCCTTGGTCCCTCAGCTCTACCGCTCTGGTCCCTCCAGAGAGTTCTGTGGCTGCCTAAAGAGAGATTGTGAAGCATCATTTCCACAGCCCTGTGCATATTAAGTAGGTTTCAGGTAGCTCATGCAAATAAACACTGGTTTGGGAACACACAGCTTAGTAATGTTGTGGCTTAATAAAGCCTGTGGGGCCAAAGAGATAGCTTTAGCTGAAACTATGCAAGGGAGCCTGTTTAATCACTAACAAAGGAGGGATCCATGGTGAACTGCCCTTCCCTAAAGCAGAGGAAATACCTGAGAAAAGAGGAAGGTATGGCAATGAGGACAAAACCTGAGGTCTTTGCCTCAAAGCTATGATTTCTAGCAGCACAATGTGGGCTCAGGACTGGGGGAGGTCCCCTGGGAGCCCAGGCCACTACAGCCCCTACCCTACAGTGAGGAGGAGAAGGAGAAAGATAAGGAGGATGAGGAAGAAATCTCCAAGGATTTCCATGCAATATAGTGAGAGGCATGGGAAGGCCTTTCTCCAAGGAGATATTCCCAAGAGGTCTCCTTTCACCAATGCAAAGTGCCACAAACCAATTATGTGTATACGAATTTTTCCATTTTTTGTAACTCAGTTACACATGACACCTCTAGTGCAGATGATGTTGCTGTAAAAACAATTTAATAGAATATATTGGATTCCAAATGTGCTTTGCAGTGACTTTCTTTGGCAAAGGGAAGAGCTCCTTCTCATCACCACATAGAGAAATGTTGGAGAGTTTCTCTCCAGTGAGCAGAGCCCTCTGAACCATTATGTGATTATGTGGGGTTTTTTTGACTCTAGATCCTAAGAAACATTCTCTTGAATAGTATGTTTCTTGCTAGTTGTTCATCTGTGATTTTCCCTGGCAGGTAGTATATAAATAGCTCTGAGGCATAAGCAGTCCACGAGTTCTTTTCAGAATACAGTATTGAGTCATTTTAAAGCCTCCTACTACAGCTCTTTCAAAGATGAACTCATTATTTTAAGTGTAAGATGTATGCCCAAGAAAGAATGAGAAAACCCTGGCTTAAGTTGCCCATCCAACAAAGTACCTTATTGAAAAACCAATGAAGAATAAAATTGCATGTGAGCTGGCCAGTGAAGTGAGCAGGTGATGTCTGCCCATCCCTGCCATGGGTTGTGCTGTTTGTCACCCAGAGGCTACACTGCTTTCTAGACCCAGGAATAGAAAACAGTGTTCCTTATTCCCAGGAGCCCTTTGCCATGTAGGGCAGAGCAATCCAGCTGGATCCCTCCAGCCTTTCTATCTGCATAACCCCAGACATCATTCAGCTTTCCATATTTAGGGCAGAATTAGGGCAAGATCCCTGGGGATGGAGGCTGCTGGAGCAGGGCTTGCACAAAGGGCAGAGCTCATCTATATATTGAGCTGAGTCCCCTTTCCCACCTGGAAATTTTTTCCAAAGAGAATCAGAGGAATTGATACCGTTGTTAGAGCCTGGTATCCCAGCAGGTTATAGCAACATATCTGTCATTGCCCCTGGATATCTAGAGGTATCAGCTGTGTCTACAGTGGATATTTAGATAGACACCTGCTCTTGGTGCAGGGCTCACTGGGTATGTGAAACTTCCACTGACAGAGGCTTAAAAACCAAAGCAAGTAGGAAAAAACACAGAGATCATTTCCTGAGCTCCACTGCCCATGGAGCGCAGTGCTAGTTGCCAGAGGAACAATACAATGTGGCTATGGTGCTGACTGCACACATAAGATGAATAACACATTTTATTCAAACAGTCGGAGACCTCTTAAACAGCCCAAAGTGTTGAGACCTGCTATGGAAACCACCCAAGATGCTTCTTCCCTTGTGCAAAATACCACTGCACTGTTCATGCATAAGTAGTTAAGGGCTGTTTCGCACATTAGCTTTTTGCATGGCTATACACCAGCACAATTTTCAAGGCATGGGTCAGGATCTGGACTTCCTTTTTGACAATTGGACTTGATGATATTAGGAGTCTTTTCCACCCTTAATGATTTTATTATTTATTTTCCCTTTAAGTCAGACCAGCATCCTTTTTTTTTGCAGGGAAAGGAGTGGCTTTGAGATTGTATTTTAAATCTGAAGTGGGATATGTGACCAGATTAAACCTGTGAAGAGAGTTTTAATAGGATACCTGGGTGGAATTTTCCTTTCTTTTGTTATCAAAACATGCCTGACTACCCTGCCCAGAGCGGCTTTCTCCTTTCTTAGATGCTTTGTGCAAGCATATATTGGAATTAGTACTGCATCATCACTCCATCTTCCTGCAATGTGGCATCCAAATCCTGCCCTCAGCATGAAGTGCAGTAGTGGCCTGTCCCTATGTGGTGTCAAAGAAACACAGGCAAATCCTGAAAGCCATAAACATCTGTAACTTCTCTTGAAGCTCAAGGTTAAAATTAAAGATAGCCATTTGATGCCTGACACTTTTGATGCATCTTCAGTATGTGGTTCTGCTGACATGAGCTGTGTGAGTCACGCTTGCCATCAGCACTCTGCAGTTTCCTAGCACACTTTTAGGAGTCCTTCTTGCGACGCTCCTGTTACTGCCCCTTCACTGCCTCATCTGCTGTGAGCCAGGGACTGAGCCAGGGGCCACATAGCAGCAGTATGCAAAGGTGATGTCTATAGGGACACAGTTTAACTGGGGCTTTTGGGCTGAGGTTGACACCATAAGTGGAAATAATCTGCTAAAGATCAGATGCCCTGTGCTGTATTACAGATGAAGTCTGTAGGCTTAAGAGCTGCTGACATTATGATAAAGTAGAATATCAAAGTAAGAAAACGTTCCTTCTTAAGAACCAAGTGACTAGATTTGAATCCATCTATTGCTGAAAAGGCAATAAGCAATACGCTGTGGCAGATCTCCTACAGAGACATCTTAATGCATTAATGCATTGCTCCTTGGCTTGGAAATCACAACTCAAACTCATACTTGCCTTCCTGGTGAGTTAAGGTATCTGGGATGGCTGAAAATACATTAAGAATAGCCATAAACGACCATGGGCAGTTGGGATACAGCAGAGCTGATATGGAGGTGCAGGCAAATGAGCACATTACCTTCTCCACTCACTGCAGCAGCTTAATGTGAAGAGAAAAAAAAAAGAATGCAAAGATAAAGACCATTTGCATTTCGTGGATGAAGGATTACTGGTAGAAGGAAATGGTCCGTCGTGGATTTAAATCAGGAGAAAACATTTAATCTGACTCCCTGGAGAACCTGTGTTTAAAGATTTCATCTTATGGTGCTATGGTAAGGTCAAAGTCACTCTGCAAGTAATTACCTTCTGTGCACATCTGTATTTGAAAAGGATGGGAAACAGAAGAAGCCTTTTCATTCCCAGTGTTTGCTGTATTTGAAATAAGCAGTTCCCCCTATTTTGAAAGGGTCTTCAACATTGTGTATGGATGGTAGTTTACACATGCTGCCTTTTCCCATGGTGGGTGTGCAAGTATTAGGGCCAACTGAATAAACAGATGGAGGAATTAAGTAGGGTGCCCAAAGCCACACACCTCTCCCAAAACCAGGCACAGCATGAAAGTTCGCAGCCCTGTGTTGTGTGCAGGCTGCCTGACCCCTTAGAGTGAATCCACACAGAGACTTTTCTTTAGGAAGTCTTCTGCTCTGTGGTGCAAAGCTGGAAATAATTTCACAGTTCTTTTTTCAATCTTCTTGGACAATTTCCTTGTCTTAAAATAAAGTCTTTGGGACAGTGGGATAAAGCAGTATTCACAAGTGGTTGCTCAGCTTCTGATCAAGTTCTTCGTGGATCATCCAGACCCCAATGCACCAATGTGGAAATGATGTTTCTCTTCATTAGTATGGGGCTATTCCATGATAATAGGGATATTTGTTATTCATAAGCTGCTGATGGTTGGTTCTCATCATCAGCTGAAGGAAATGACATCATGTGAGTTAATTGCTTGGTTCTACAGCAGCTAATGAGTAGCATATATATTCCAAACTAACAATTTGCCATAGCTCCACAGGAGAATATTATGTGTTCAGTAACAACATGCAAATAATGAATGTATTTATAGACAGCAGAACTGAGGGACAATAAAAATGCCCAGGTTTCTGGATAATTTATTCAGAATTAATAATATGATAGTAAAGGAGATTAAGAATGTACATGTGCCATTTGGGAACTCAAATGAAATTCCCAGGTTTTCAGCAGTGTAAGCTTTTTGCAGGTCCTATTGAAAACAGTGGGAGGACATCTGTGAAAGACGTGGCTGTTCAGTGTCTCCTTAAAAGCAATCCAGCCTTTTTGTCTGGCACAGGTGGCACAGTTCCTTCCTAGGCAAATTTCTTGCCATTGTGTTTTCAGCAAGGCAGTGCTTGATTCTTAGGTCCAGCCCTCAGAAAACCATGGATCTTGGGTGAGTGCACTCAGGAAATGTCTGTCGTATTATTATCATTATATCTAGTTTATGACATCAATCAAGGTCAAGGTGCTATTGAGACTGGTACTCACTCTTGCAAGTGGTGTCCCCCAGGGATCAGTATTGGGTCCAGTTTTGTTCAATATCTTTATCAACGACCTGGATGAGGGCATTGAGAGTACCCTCAGCAAGTTCACTGATGATACAAAACTGGGGGGGTTGGCTGACACCTGTCAGGCTGTGCAGGCATCCAATGTGACCTGGACAGGCTGGAGAGCTGGGTGCAGGCAAACCTCATGAAGTTTAATAAGGACAAATGCTGGGTCCTGCATCTGGGGGGGAATAACAACAGACACCAGTACAGGTTAGGGGCAGCTCTGCTGGAAAGCAGCTCCACAGAGAAAGACCTTGGAGTGCTGGTGGACAGCAAGTTCTCCATGCAACAACAATGTGCCCTTGTGGCCAAGGAAGCCAATAGGATCCTGGGATGCATCAAGAAAGGTGTGTCCAGCTGGTCTAGGGAAGTTCTTCTACCTCTACTCTGCCCTGGTGAGACCACACCTGGAATACTGTGTCCAGTTTTGGGCTCCCCAGTTCAAGAGAGACAGAGACCTGCTGGACAGAATACAACAGAGAGCCACTAGGATGATCAGGGGACTTGAGCATCTCCCCTATGAAGAGAGACTGAGATCCCTGGGGCTGTTTAGTCTTGAGAAGACAAAACTGAGAGGGGATCTGATCAATGTCTATAAATATCTGAGGGGTGGGTGTCAAGTGGAGGGGGCCAGGCTCTTTTTGGTGGTTCACAGTAATAAGACAAGGAACAATGGGTTCAAACTTGAACATAGAAGATTTTACATCAACATGAGGAGAAACTTCTTTACAGTGAGGGTGACAGAGCACTGAACAGGCTGCCCGGGGGAGGTTGTGGAGTCTCCTTCTCTGGAAGCATTCCTGTGAGGACTACCCTAAGTGATCCTGCTCTGGCAGGGAGCTTGGACCCAATGATCTCTTGAGGTCCCTTCCAACCTCTGATATACTATGATACTGTGATACTCTATGGACATGTAATGAGAGAGCTCCTTCCCCTGAGGTGCACATAACTGAAATAGTAAATGGTCCCAGTTACCCTGAGATGGCTTCTTTGTGCTCCCCATTTCTCCTTCACTTTCTGCCTATGTCTTTTCAGACTGTAGCTGTTTAGGACAAGATGATCTTCTTTGCTCAACTTTTAACATGTAGGACTTAAGTCACTACTGGGACTCTGTGGGTGTATTGAAATTCAAATAATTAGTAATAGCAATATGTGCTTACAGTTAATGGATTCTGTGCTTGCATGCAAGTGCAGGTACCATTTCAACAGACCAGCAGATTACCTTTCCAAGAGAGTTTCACTTTGGAAGATATGGCTTGAAAGTCTATTTTGAACCAATTTTGAGCACCCTACACTTAGGTATCCTAAGACCAGTGTCTTGTGAAGCCAGGAAAAATTAATTATTTGGGTGATTATTTTCTTTCTTTTAAACAATAAATCCAGAATCCACCTTTATAGTGCTAAGGTTTAGTGTGCTGAATTCCCTTGGAATTAGTAACTCACTTTTTCTTTTCCACTCCCTAAAAACAAAACAAAACAAAACAACTCAAGCAGATATAACTAATGCTGTGTGCCACACACCCATGTTGCTCCTGCAGTCTGTTGCTTTTTCAGATTCACACTCACATTTGCATTTGCAAGCATTGCTATTGCTGTGCACTAAACACTGCTCTGCCTCTCTCCTCAGAGAATCCAGATGTCTTTCCAAGAACAGTGCACTTACTTTCAGATTTTTCTGCCCATTGCTGTGTATGTTGGATGCTCTTTGCTTCTAGATATAACCCCTTGTCCTCATCACAGACATTGTATTTTGGGCAGAGGACAGAGATAGGGAGTGAAAGATACTTGACTTCAAACACCAAGTTTTATTTTCATTCTCTCAGCTCCATTAGGTCCCCACAGACAGGTGTATGCACTTTTCCATATAGCTAACTGCCTCTATCAGCCATCTGCTTTAATTCCTCATGGTATGTGCAGATATTTGCTGGCTTTTGAGAGCTGAATAAGAAACAGATTTTATTTGTTCAGTAGTTGAAGTAGGGAAAAAAATTAAAAGGAGAGAATTTTTTTCCAGCTTATTATGTTTTTTAGAAAAGGAAGTAACAATCTGGATGAAGGAAGGGGCCACACTCCTCTTGTTGGGAAAGAAATGATGAGTAAATCTGATCACACTGAAGACTGCTATAGTTCCCCGAATATCATCCTGTGAAATTCTACCATAAGTTCAGTGAGGTCTGGAAAATGGTACATGGATTAGTTAAGGTTATTCTTCCTTCCCTTTCAGCCCAATCTTTATGTTGTTATTAACACCTCAAACCTGGCCATCAGAGTTCTTTGCCAGAGTCATAACAGTGTTGTAGCCATTACAGCCTGAAATAGAACTGGTGAGGAGAGACAACAACTTCTAATGGGTCAGCTAACATTGGTAGGCGAAAGGAACACAATCTCAGGGACAAGTGGTTCCTCATGTCTCCTGCTTGCCGAGGGCTGTGCCCAGCATTATGAGCATTATGAGCCAGGATTTGCATCTTCAGGGCACAAAGTTCCTGCTGAGCAGGATAAAGGCTCAGATCCTCAAGCTCAGCTAAGGCAGCTGAATGATCATTTTAAGTGAGAAATTCTGTTACATTCCTGAGGAGAAACCTTTATTTTTACTTTTTATCCACATGGTTTCTCAAGTCAGAACCCTATGGTTCTCTCTTCCCCCTGTTTTGCTATAGGCAAGGAAAGGAGAGGGGCTTTTAACAATCAGTTGGTTTTTCCTAAGCCTTCAAAGAGAGACATGTTGGAACTGTATCTTCCTTAGCCCCACGTGTGTGTGTCTTCATGGAAGTCTGGTGTTGTCACAAAGCAGTGGAAGTTCTAGCAAAATAGTAAAAACTACAGCATTATAAAAAAAGCCAATTGAGTGGTGGCGTTGTGTGTAGCCTGATATATACTTGAATAAAGCTATAAAGACATATTCATGAATGTACCAGTGTCACATCTGCTAAATGAGAGATGGCTCTCCATTTTCTCTCTCTCTCCACAACTTCTCACAGGAGAGAAATAATCTATTGGAACTTGATATTTTTATGTCTTTTTTTTTTTTTATCAGGTCAGTGGAGGGGTGAAACAAGAATATTTGGGCTTTTTATAGTCTTTCACCTTCTTGTTAACTTTATAACCTTGATCTGCAGGAAAGGAATTCTTGTAGGAGAAGACCAGGTGGACTATGATGTCTGGTACTGGGTCTTTAACAAGGGGAGTTAGATTAACCTATAATGCAGTGAGTTTTTATGTAGAAAATAATTATTGTCACTACTGAAGGCCAATGCTTTGTATCCTGTGCAGACAGTGACTCAGCTGGTCTTATGCATGTTGAAGATCAAGGGCTAAATAGGGGTTTGATTTAGTATGTCCTGCTGTCCCAGCTGTCAGCTGGTACACATGGTTTCCATAAGATCACCAAAACATGTGCCTGGAAGTGGGCAGAGGATTCGTATCTGATCTGTCATTGGACTGTTACTTTGCAGATGGGAATGCTGTTGAGGAGATTAATAACAAGACAAATGCTAAAACCACCAAAAATGGGGAGCTGATGTTTTCAGTGCATTGCTTGTGAATGGAGATGCTGACAGCCAAATACTTTAGCAGATATACTGCTCTTCTTTCCTACCTCCTGTCTTTTCCTGCTGAGCGAAAGCAGAGTTAACCTGTTCTGAATGGTCTTCTCCTGTGTAACCCTCTTACTGCACACTGTACTTCAGTGACATAGTACAGTCTGGCATCTTCACGTCTTAAAATATGAAAGCTATTGCCACTGCATTTGAAATGCCCGAGTCAGGGCTCCCTGTACTACCCTAAGTCTTCTTTGAACTGGCCCATGCAGAAGACATTTACCACACATTCCCCCACTGGATCATCAGCACTTACATTCATTCTGCATTTCGAAGGCAGACTCCAGGATCCCCAAGAAGGACCTTGGGGTGACCAATAGCAAGGACAAGACTCTGGGCTGTTCCAAGCCGTGCAAAGCCATGGTGCCTTCTGCACTTGCCAGGAGGAGTGGCTTCTTTAATGCCTGAAATGACTGACTACAAAACTCACTGTTTCCCCCTCGCAGTTACTGATCATGGAAGTTTCAAAGCCAAAATTTGGATACTAAAAAAGCATCTTAGATCCTCCTTTTTCCCACCCTTTCTTAAGTGGTATTGAGGATTATCACACTTGGTTACATAATAATTTCCCTCAGTCTGAGGTTTTTAGCAGTTATTTAGCCATGAATTTGAGAGTAAAGTTACCTGAAATGTGAATATTTGCTTAAGGTCCACCAATCTGTTGTATTTTGTTGTAGCTGCTCTTCTAAAAGCCTCAAACATTTTGTTTGTAAATTGGTTAAAACATTTCACATTATTTTTTGCTTGCATTTTCTGCATCTTTATTCAGTGATCATGGGTAGTGAGGACAATGAGAAGCTAATGTGGTTATGCAAAGAGAACACACCAATGCTAGTGACAACAGGTTATGCAGAGCCTCTTCCACCCAGCCAAAGGGATCCAGGTTTCTCAAACTGCTTTTCCTTCACTGTCTGTCTCAGGCAAAGCGCTTCTTCAACCCTTAGTGTGGTTCCAGAGTTGCTCAGAGCTGAGGAGCAGGAGGGATCTGCTTCATTAAGTGCCCAAGAGCAAAACCATCCAAGTTGTTAACACCAGCCTCTGAGCCATGTAACAGTCTGCTCCAGCTGGGCCAGACAGAGTCTTTTAAAGCTGCTGTTTCCTAACAAGCTTTGTAAAAACCTCAGACTGCTTGAAGGTCTGCAGGTGAACCCTGCAATATAGAGGCTCATTTATTTACTAGTGTCTCTCATCAAAACCTTTATAAGGAGAGAGAAAATCACTGAAATTCCTTGTCTCAGAGGGGAAACCCAACTGGGAGCTGGAAATAGAGGATGTGCCCTGATGCTATAGGTATCTACAGATATGCCATTCAAAGCACAGCATACACTGTGCTTTTCAGCCCAGCATGTATTTTGTTGAGACGTTCCGTACCCTTTGGAAGATATAGTCACTTCTTTCCCCATCCCTCTTCTTTCTCTGTGCTAAAAAGGGCTGTAGAGCATCTTTATCCCTAATACAGACACAACTGAAGGAGCACTTCCAACTTTATGGGCTTCCCTTCTTATTTTTGCCTTCAGACGCCAGCTCACAGCAGTGCGATGAGTGGGTGCTAATTATGGAGAACTACATTTCGACAACAGAGCCTTACTGCTGGTGAATACAGAAAAATTGCTCATTAGAGCAGCATGCTATTTAGTCAGATTGACTTTCCTGGATATTAACATCCTGGCATTAATGCAGACTGGCAGTGCAATAGTTGAATAAAACGGTCTTATGACAATATACACAGAAGGACTTTTGCAAATGTTATCCAACCTGTGTGGTTTGCTAAGAATTTCTACAGGGGGCTCCCACATGCTGCTTCCACAAAAAGCCCAATCCTTGGACCTCAGTAACTTGTATATACAATTTTTTTTGGCATTTGTGTTTTTAAATCAGGTTCAGCTCACAGGGCATGGTGCATCATGCATATGATTTATTGCTGTAGAATAAAACATGCTGTGCTTGAAGAGAAGGCTCCAGGCAAGACCTATTGCAGCCTTTCAGTACTTAAAGGGACCTATAAGAAAGATGGGAACAATCTTTTTAGCAGGGTCTGTTGTGACAGAACAAAGGGTGATGGTTTTAAACTAAAAGAGGGAGATTTAGGCTAATTATAAGAAAGAAGTTTTTTACAATGACAGTGGTGAGACACTGGCGTAGGCTGCCCAGAGAGGTAGTAGAATCCCCATCCCTGGAAACATTCAAAGTCAGTTTGTTTGGAGCTCTGAGCAACTTGATCTACTTAAAGATGTCCCTGCTCACTGCAGGGAGGTTGGACTAGATGACCTTTGAAGGTCCATTCCTACCCAAACGATTCTATGGTTGTATTCTAGGATTATTTTCCCAGACGTCCAACTTGTAACCACATTATTTGGAGTGTCTATGCTATATCTGTGATGCAGGGGGCAGGAATATCTACTTGGCTCTCTGTGCACAGCAAGGTGTGTGCAATGTTGAAATCACCTTGCAAAATGCATTGTTTGTACCTGCTGTATGGAATAACATGATAAAGGAAGCTCAATAAAAACGCTTGCTTGAACACAAAAACATTTGGAAGTTTTAGGTGCCTTGTTTTAATGCAGGGAGATTGTGAGTTGGCAGAAGACTTTAGCGCCAAGGTTTTCATGTGCAATTTTATAAGCAGCAAACACAGAGGCTGTGGTTTGAGTCCACAATGCTGCAGGCAGAAGTGCCTTTCCTTGAACATGGCTCCCTGGTCCTCCCTCTGCAGCAGCAGAAACACCTCCAGTTCAGCTTCCTGCTTGGCATGGCAGAACTGCCTACAGCTCTAAAGCCACGTGGAGAGAGCCAGCAGCTCCACTGGGTGCATGGGTTGGTGCTGGTGTCTTTGCAGCTGAGTGAGCTGCTACTGTAGAAGCCATAGCCACAGGGAATTCCTCGATCCCACGTCCTATCCACTTCCATCTCGGTGCTTACATCAGAAATAGCTGCTCCAGAGGGCTAATGTAGGTGATATAAACATACATAGAAAAGGATGCATCCGTTTGGTGGGCAGCAGTGCTCATCTATCCACACATATGCCAATTTCCTCCTCTGCAGCCCTGTGGGCTCCCCTTTGACTTGAACACCAGTGTTTGCTAATAAGCTCAGCATTATCTAATTAGCGCCTAAATGGGAGTGCCTCCCTCAGCTGCCTCTGAGCTTAAAAAGAGCCCAGAGGTACGGATTTTTACAGAGGTGCATGAGGAGGGTGCTTTCCTGGTGTTTGTACGGTGTGTTTTCACTTCTGTGAGCACATCCTTGTACTGGTGTTTATATGTTGGTTGATGCAGAAGCTGGACAGCACCTGCCCCAAATTAACACTTTCTCATCTAATGTGCTTCTTTCCTGTAAGTTTACTCTGTGTGTACTGTTGTTTTTTTTGTTTGACTGCCTTTTTTTTTTTTTTTTTTTTTTTTTTTTAGTGTTCATGGTATTTTGCCCATAGTTTGCCTTGGGAAATAGAGTGTATCCTACATCCACATCTATTTTAAGACTCAGTTCTGTTGCCTACTACCAGCTGGGGATATGGCTAGGAGCAATGGTTTCATGTTATAAGAGGAAACACTGGATGTTTTTAGGGATCCTGTAACTGTGAGGTCCTACATATGTTTATAACCCAAAATTTTATACTCTTAGGGATAGTACTCCTCTCACCTGACTTCAGTGTTTTCTAAGCTGGTGTTCTGATTTGATGTCATGGAGTAATTTATTTGCAGGCAATGGAGGATGAGGCACAGCCAGAAAGCAAATTACTCTTTTCACTATTTGTATTAAGAAGAATACAGTTTTCCTTTGTGTTAGTTTTGCTTAAACTTGAGTTTTGGGGGGCTAGAAGAGATTATGTCACCTCAATGATAAAAAACGTTCTGTTTGCTTAGTGCAGAGCAGTGAAAAGGAGTGGAGATTCATCCCTCTGGATGGTTTAGACACTCTTCATGACTGATCCTCTTAAGAAGCCAGCAGAGCTCAACAGAATAGTGATGTCTGTATGTTGCTGAATCATTATGTTTGTAGGTAGAAAATGTTTTTTAAAGCCAAAACGCAAGTGCGTAGTTTCCTTTTTCCTAGTGTTATGTGAAGAGGAGACTGATTTGAGGAGATGATGAATACCTGCAGTACAAATCACATTACCCTTTATCATATTACAAGGGTTTATGTGTGTTCATACTTGGAGCTGGAGCTGCTCAAGTCCTCCTGACTGTTTAATGGCAGTGTTGCACACCCAGATTATGATATATGCTCATTAAAGTTTGCTATGCATAGGAGCTCATGCAGAGCAAATTGGTCCTGCTCTTACTAACAAAGTGCTCACAGAACCCGCTCCTTTACTAAAGGAAGCCTATTAATTACATTGATCTGTCCAGATTAAAGTAGTTCAGGGTTATATGCATTTTTTTCAAAATTAAAGCAGCCAGCCAGAACTACTTCTTGTCTGAAAAGCATGAGGGTGAGGTTCATCTGGGTCCAGCAAAGAAGATTTGGAAGTGGGAACATGTGGAAAAAGTTCTTAACATTGTGCATCTTGTGCTCATGCCTGGGAGGGTCTCTTAGCCCACAGCTGTCCAGCTAAAATGCTGGATCAGTATCATCCTAACTGCTTTATTGTGTTCCTACATGTGTGGTGATTTGGGTGGACTTATTAGTTGTAGCAAAATTCCAGCTTAAAAAGAAGTATCTCTGGACACTTGTGATTTGGTGGGGGGTTTTGTCTATTTAAGGTTTGTTTGTGGGTTTGTGTGTGTTGGGGTTGTTTTGTTTTGTTTTGGTGGTGTTGTCATCTGGGTGAAAAAAGGGACAAGAGTACATAAATGTGACATTTCAGCTCAAAGACAAACAACTACTTGTTTGTAGGTAAACCTGGCCTAAATATAAGTTGTTCTGTAGTTTAAAGTGCTTCTTTTTAGTGAAACAGCTCATTTCTTTATAAGAGCTGGCTGGTCAGTGGGTCAGCCCTCATTGTGGGAAATAGCAGCATGAGATTTCTGCTCTAGTGTCAGGTCAGAAGGTCAAACATTCCCCCTTCCTCCACCTTCCCTTGCTCTAGTTCACTTGAATATCTGGTGGCTCCAACTATTCCTCTGCCTTCACTGATGGATAAACCTGCCTTCCTGGATTTAAGCCAATGCACTAGAAATAGTAAGGAAGGATCACACTGGGTTTAATGAGTTTGTCCTGGTGAGTAAAGAGGCTAGAAAAGTGTTATGAGTAGTTTTTGACCAGACAAGACAATCTGGATTACAGTCAGACAGCATTTGTATTGGTGATGTTCTATGCTACATCAAACTGGTTGTGAGTTAAAGTAGCATCCTAGTGTCTGTCCAGCCTGCACCATTCATGTATTACCAGGTAACACTCAGTGCTCTGAAAGATCTTTCACCATCTTCAGTGATTCTTCTGCTTGTCTTCTCTGGGGAGGTCCAAAACCACTTGAAAACCTGAAGCTTGCTTCTGCAATTGAAGAGGAGTCATAGTTTTCCATCCATGTTCATCTAGTCTTTAAGACAAAGCAGAAAAGTTAGTTTATGTGATAGTACTGGGGAGTGAATTTTGTATTGATTTAAAAATCAGTCATTTCCAGCTTACTGTTTTATGCATCATAAAATGACCTTAGCTTCAGTAAGAATGCCATATATTATTAATATACATCATTCATTTTTTCTTGGCACTAGGCTAGTAAAAGCACTTAATTCTTTGTCTTGTCCTTAAAGCTGAACAAGTGAGAGCTTAATAAGACTGTGATGGGGAGTAAAGGCATTTTGGAACAGAGCTATGGTCCTGCCCTTATGTTTCTCAAAGCCCTCTTCCTTTAGAGGTCATTTGCACCTCCAAGTGGTTCAACTCAGTGAGTCTGGAACTTGCTGGCTGGAAGCTGCACAGAAGCCAGGAAACCCACATAGCTGATAAAGCAGCAAATTTGTGTTGACAAAAAGGGATCATTTGGGGGTGTCCCCTTGCCTGGGTTATTAGAGCCTTACCCTTGTGTTCAAGGAGGACTGGGTACAACACACACCCCAGCAGGGTAAGTGCCTGAGCTGATGTGCAGCCAGCCAGAGATGAAAAGTGCTAGTGCTTCAGGCAGGCCTCCAAGGCACGGGACCTCAATTTCAGTCTCTGTTCATATGCTGGTTTATTTATAAGCTATTAAAGATGTATAAAGTGATTTTTTTTTTTTTTTTTTTTTGAGCAGGCAATGGAGCCTGTGTTTCTTTGCTTCCAAGTGCATTGTCTGACTGCTTACAGACTCCTCCTGTTTGCTTTCCCATATGCTTATTTTCGTCAGATTTTTCCATGTTGGACACTGTAGTTGTACTGTTGTCATAAAAACTGAACTTTTAAGGTATGGTTTAGCCAAACACAACACAACATATAGTTTGGTTTTTAATCTGCAAGGAAATGTACTCTGGTAAATCACCACCATTTCTGTGCAGAGTGTTTTACATGGCGCTTTCCATCAGAATTGCTGGTAGCTGTATTCATGCTGACTGGAGATGTCTCAGTCTGTCAGCTTTGTGGGCAAGTGGCGCTCACTAATTTAAGGACACTTTTGGTTTTCCTTGCAAAACAGCAGGAATTTCAGCAGTAGATGCATGTTTCTCCCCTCTAAAATGAATTTCCTGCTCACAGCCTGCTTGCTTACAGCATCCTGAAAATTTAGTTTCTTTTTTTCATTAGTCTGAAAGTGCAATTAAAATGAAAATGTAAACAGAGAACTTGCTGCATCCAGAGAGAACTTGTTCTATGGTAGGAATGTGTTTTACACAAATGTGTGACATCGTTGCAAGGCTGTCTTTAAAAAAAAATAAACACTTCATGGGCATCATGATTCATTTGAGCTATTTACTGAACCTCAGATTGTTGTTGCACAGATATTGAAGCATGACATATGAGCTGAACTCATGGTGCTTTCAACTGTCCTGTCCTCCTTGATGTTAGTTTGATAAATACAGCATGGTGGCAGATGGCATTGTTTTAAAGGCTAGAACACACTGCACAGAGTACTGATGAATCTTGAACCTTAAAGGCATTCTGTAGATCGGTTTTGTAAAGTCTTTGTAGTCTGCTACAGAATCCATAGTATCACTTACAGGTGGACATGTGACATCCAAAGAAGAGCTGCAGATGTGCCATTGGGAACAGCCAACCACAGATCATCTTAAGCTCTTAGATATCTGAGGGTGTGTGAAGCAACTAAAGCACATTACTGTCATGTGGTTTTATTGTTGCAAAAGCAATTGTAGTAAAAGTTAGGGTAATCCCTGGTGTTTTGCTCCAAAGCCTCTTGAAGTCTGCATAATGGCTCCATTGAATTTTATCAGCCTTTGAATTGAATTTCCCATTGTAAGATGGTACTGATCAAAACCTGGTGCTCCAAAGCTATCTTCACAAATGTCTCTTGCTGCTTTCTTCCTATTATCCTGGCAGTTGCAAACACTGACAGAAACAACATTTAGGAAATTTTCTTAGATCTACTGATGAAAAGGATTGTCTAAGAGCTAGATATTATTATTCTATCATCACGAGGTAGGTTAGTGGGTTACAAAGTCTGTGCTACAGTGAGGAGCCTTGGATGACTGCATGGACCCACTCACCTCCACATCTAAGCTATGATGATGGAACTTTCCTTTTTGGGGGGAACCTTGTTATAACCACTCTCTGACCAAGCTCAATAAACTTCTCTCCATTGCTGCTGCTTTGTCTAAATGCAAAAGCAATGCCTTAAAAGAGGTTTTTCAACTTTAAAACTTGTCTTTTGAAGCCCCTGGATCTGTTCTGTTTGTGGTGCTGCAATGCATATGTGGAAACACTCAGCAGTGTTTGTTCTGTGGCTGTAAGGAGTCCCCCTGATGAATGCAGCCACTTGTGCACATGAATGAAGAGACACGTGGAAGGCACCTATTTTGTGAGGTGCACAGTGACTTGAGATGGCCAATGACTCCCTTGATCTTCTAGTGTGGCTTTGGGCATGTCATTTAAATTATCATTCTGGATGAGGCTTTGAGTAACCTGGTCTAGTGGGAGGTATCCCTGCCCATGGCAGAAGTGTTGTAACTAGATGATCTTTAAGGTCCCTTCCAACTCAAGCCATTCCCTCTTGTAAAATGGGAAGTGTGACTGCTTCCCTGGACTGGCCCTATGCAGAGTCACTCTCTCCATCAGGGATGCTCTGCCCAGTGGGTGCAGCACCAGGTTACTGATGAGGAAGCAGGTCAGAGACTGTTCATGCTCTGCCATGCCTGGAGTGGTCCATGGCTTAGAAAAAGGGGATACAGACCCCCAGCACTGCCTTGGAGAGTTGTTACTTTCCACAAACCTGGTGATGGTTCTCTGTATTGGGCAGTGCTTGAGCTGTTGGAGTGCAGCCTGCTGGAGTGCATCACTGCCTGCATTTCCCACACTGGAGCACAGGCTCTTAGCTTTTTTTAACTGACTGCCTTGGCTAGTGTTGCCACTGACTTGGTGACACCTAGAAATGCCTTTTCCAATTTAAGTGTTCTGAAGAGTCCCATTACTGGCTGACAGGGGAGCTCCCATCCTGCGCTTAGAGACACAGCATCAATTCAGTGCAGGTCTTCCTGAGGCTGAATTAAAAGAGCAGTGTGGCTCTGCTTGCAAGCAACAATTCCTCTCCTCATTTAACAATGTGTATGGGAAAATTCCCAGCACTGAGCACAGGTTTCCTGTGTGCTGTGGGGATCATCCCAAAGAGGCTTGCAGCAAGAATGTCTTTGTACCATTTCTGGGATAATTTCTGTAGAAACTTATTAATTCTTTCCTTCTTTTGTTCCTGTAGGGCATGGAGGTGACCTGACTGAAAGCTTTATCTGAGTAGAAACAGCTCAGGCTGGCTATAATGAGTTTTCAGTTTGGTCTCAAATATGTGAACAGCTGCAAAACTGGGATCTCCTTCCTAGAAGTCATGATAGGTAACGATTCATAGTAGACCTTGTCTCTGCTGCAGTTGTGCACCTGAGTGTGGAGAGCAGTTTAGGTATGTGAGAGGGGGGATGGCCTATGATCAGCTAAATATTGTGCTGAGCTGTGCCCCTGCTGAGAAGACATTGAGGTGCTGGAGCATATCCAGAGAAGGGCAACAAAGCTGGTGAAGGGTCTAGGGTCTAGAGAATAAGTGTTATGATGACAGCTGAGGGAACTGGGATTTTTTTAGTCTGAAGAAGAGAAGACTGAGAGAAGATCTCATTGCTCTCTACAGCTCCCTGAAAGGAGATTGTAGTGATGTGGTGTTCAGTCTCCTCTCCCTAGTATCAGCAGGTAGTATAGAATGAGAGGAAATGTGCCAGGGAGGTTTAGATTGCATATTATGAAAAATTTCTTTATTGAAAGAGTGGTAAGGTCAGAATAGGTTGCCCAGGGAGGTGGTGGAGTCTCTGTCCCTGGAGGTGTTCAAGAAACATGTGGTGGGTTTGTGGTGGACATGGCACTTTGGAATGTAGTTTAAGGGTCAAGGTGGTCTTGAGTTGGTGATGGGACTCAATGATCTTAGAGGTCTTTATCCAACTGAAATAATTCTATAGAAGGCCTCCAGCCTCTGCCTGTTTGCTAGACCTTTCAGGTAGTTTTGCACAAAATATATTCCCACTCTCCGTGCTGCAAGTAGAGTCCATGGGGGCTGCTTTGGAGGACAGTATAGATGAGATGATAGTGTGGCTAGTTCTTTATGTACAGCTTCTGAGAGTGCTGCAGAGAGCATGTAGTTAGAGCAATTTGTTCTAATGTTAGAAAAAGAGAAGACAACCTTGTTGATTAGTGTGTTGGAAAGGCAAGAAAGTATATGTCTGATCAGATTACAGATGATGCTTTTGGAGAGGGGAGCAGGATGTGTCTGCATCTTTTGCTATGGATGGAAGAGGAAATACTGCATTAATTGGAAGGTATTGAACAGTCACTAACTGATGCTTTTTCAGCTGAAAGGGCTAGGAAGAGAATTGGCCAAAGATATTTTTTTTTTAATGGAGAATGCTGAATTTGAATCTACTCTGCAACACCTAAGACAGAAAGGACCAAGGGATAAAGCAAACATTGTTGGTGTGGGGGGGAGCAATTTCAGCTCACACTGACGTATGGTGCTTGCAAATAAGGTAAATGAAGCAGTATTAGCCTACAGCTAAATGAAGGGAGTGGTCTGGCAACCCATGGGGATGGTTGCAAACTTGCTTTGAATTTTTGCAGGTGGCCCCTATCTCAGTTGTGTCTAAATCCTGTGGAGAAAGAAGAGCTCTCTGGTCTGGAGGCAGTTCTCATGGGTTTACATCCTGATGGCTGTTGTTGCTGTGCTTTGCTGATTTACAGCTACTGCATTTAGCAGGTCTGTATTTGCTGACTGCTGCTGTAGGCTTTTTGTTTATGCCTAGAAGTTAGCTTTTAAGCTGTGCATAGGGTTTAGCCATCCCCAAGTCAGGTGGCTAAACTGAACCAGTGATCCTTGGCACCTGTCTGGCCCAGAGGCTACATGGGCAGAGTTACCTTCAACAGATTTTGAGAACTGAGGAATGAAGGAAAAAGGATGCAGAGATAAGAAGAGCTTGTTAAGAACAGGGTAAGGTATTGAGAGAGGAAAAAGATGGAGGGTGTGTATGACTGGGGTGGGCAGCAGAGGGTGGTGGTGGGGAAAGACACTGATGCTGAGAGAAATAGGCAGAGCAGTGTGAGAATGAGTGATGAGGAAGAATTAGAATAGCTGTGGGAACAAAGGACAAAGAGGCAGAGAAGAAAGCAGGTATGAAATGGATTAGAAGGTATTTTAGAAGTGCCAGGATAGACAAACACCTGTCTGTATGTACAGTCTGAAGGTTACTACATTTAATCTATGCTTCCCTCATTCATATTTATCCATCAGGCACTTCTGAGGCACTATTTTTAACCATATACAAAAACACACTAGGAGCTCTTCTCGCTTTTGTTTTGGAAGGAGGGCCAGGCACAAAGAATCTCTTTTTAGAATAAATTCAGAAAGACTATCAGAGCAAACCCAATGCCTGTGAATAAATAATTCTATTCCTGTGAAAGAGGCTGTGACAAGGAGCTATTCTCAGATGTGCACATAGCTCTGAAGAAGAGGATGCTTGGGAGTGAACAAGGAGATGGTGGCAGTGAACCTTGTGTGGCTCAGACATTTTACCTGCCTTCCTGCAGGGAAAGAACTTTCTCAGTCTGGAGCAGTAAAAGGCATGAGGAGCAACATGATAACAAAGACCTCTGGTCATCATGAGAACTGTTGTGCAAGTCCTGCTGCCTGATCCAAGGCAGCTCTTTGCACCAGGACCATCCCATGCCCTTTGCACCAGTCTGCTGGATGACAGCCCACAACAGGTTCAGTGCCATCAGTCCAATGTGAATTTGTTCCCCATCAGGTGAAAGGACTTTGGATGGAGCAGACACTGCTGGAGGGAGCAGGGAGGCAGGAGGCTTTCCTCTGCTGTTACACTGACATTCTCATCAGCCAGGCTGGGATGTTACTGGCTAACATGGCTGCAGTGTGAAACACTGAGCAGGGAGGAGATTAGTTTAAGGCAGAAATGTGCTGATTTAAGGCTAAGCCTTCCCCCCAGTGTCATCTCTGTGCATGAATCAGTCAAATAAGCTGTTGTGTCCTGTTCCTTGCACATTACAGCTGCTCTGTTTCTCCCTGTAAGCATCAGCTGAGGTCAATGTACCCAGTTATAGGAGGAAGAACTCTGAAGATTTCTTCTTGGATAAGACAACAGGGAAGGCAGAGACTGAGTCTGACCAAAGATCATCTCCAGTTTCTTCCCCTTAAGGCTACTTCAGGATGGCATAACTTATCCCTTCCTCAAGGCTGCTCTAACTCTAGCTGGGAGAGTGGCTCCAGATGGAGATGCCTAAAGCCATTTCTGTTTCCCCCTGCAAACAGCATCCCCCTCCAGGCTGCATGCAATTTGACCATCCTATACAGTACATTCAGCTTGCTTTGAAAAGCATCTGCCCTCCTCTCTGGGATGCAATGTGCATCAGACTGAATGCCTGCACAGTTTATACTCATGAAGTTGATGTGAGGCTCCCAAATCCCTTCACTGCATTTCCAAAAGATAGTTTCTTGCTTAAGAATTGGTAGCTTTCCCAGTTCCAGTTAATTCTCCAAGTCTCTGTGATCAGAGCTGCAGAGGTCCTGCCTGCACCAGAGATGGTTTTAATGAAGTTAGTGTGTTTGGCTGTGTCCACAGGCCACAGAAGTGTGCCAGAAACACAGGGAGGTGTTAGGAGGGTGAAGCTGGCTGGAAATGCAGAAGCAGGGCTGGACTCCAGGCAGGACTGTGGCTGAGCTGCAGAGGCTGTGAAGCTGAAGTAGTGCTCTTTGAGGGGGCATGTTTTTGATGAATTCAATGGATCATGCATGTGCAGAAAGTAAAGAATACACACGTGTCAAGATGGGAATTGGTGCCTCCTGTGGTGTTCCTCTGTCATCCATCCCATGCAAATCTGTTCAGACCATGGCTGACAGAAACAAACGCTTACAGGTTTGTGATGCGGGAGATGTCTGTTGCAGGCTTTCAAGCACAGTCTGCCTTAATACCACAGAGAAAGAAGCCTGAGTATCTTTCATCTGAGGCTTGCTGCAGCCTTGGAAATGGCTGAAGGTTCCTTCTGCTCTCTAGTACTTCAGCCCTCAAAAAGAAACTTATTTCCTATCACCACTCCCAAGTCCAGAGTTACCCATGGAAGGGAGTGGCAGCTTGTTCAAAAGTGGTAATGGGATTGGGGCAAACACCTCTCAGATTTGCCAGGAGGTAGGGCTTGCACACCACAAGGTGATACACTGCAAGCTCCATCCTCACCATAACTTGAATATCCATAACCTTGCATTTCACTGCATTTTTTTAGAGTCACCAAATGAGACAGGGCCATCCTATGTATCTCCAGCTACAACACTTTCAAACCAAGGAGTTAGATGTTTGGAGCTAAGCTGCTCAGTCACATGGCAGCCTGCTGCTTTCCAGTGCATTTTAAGGACACTTCAGAGGAAAAGGAGACAGTTTTCAATAAAATGTAAAGCTGCAAGTAGAGAATGTTTGGATCACAAAGCAGAACCATCACCTTCACAGGCAGAAAACACTATCATGAGGCCATTTTATCAACATCAACCTTTCTTAGAAGCAATTTGACTTTTGACACCTTGCACTCATTAGAAAACTGGTCCATAACATGACTGCTCTTGTGGTTAGGAGTCTCCTAAATCTTCTGCCTAAATTTATTCATCACCAGCCTACATCCATTATTTCTTCTGTCAGCATTGGCTTTTGCCCCTCAGAAATATTTATAGGAAGCAATCATTCCCCGGAGCTTTCATTTTGCTAGACTGAACAAATTACTGTCTCTATACTCCTAAGGAAAGCTCTCCACACCCTGACACTAAATCTCATGGAGAATCTGGGATGCCTGGTGCCACACTCTGTGAAGTTCCTTCTAATTCATGTTCTAAATTCTTTAGTGCTGTGTACGTTAAGCCACTCTTTAATGATGTTGCTACACACAGAAATACATTTTAGTGCAGCACAGATCGCTCATACTCTTACTTTGTTTGGCGTAGCGTGAAAACACACAGGTCAGTTTCTGAAGCATTGTTCTTGGTTCAGTCATCATAATTTCTGCTCTGATATAATGAGAGGAAGAAAACACTGATAAAGGTCAGAAATCATGCAGAAATTGGAAGTGTACAGCACTGTCAGGATCAAGCAAGCGGTTATCAGAGTTCCCCTGGCATGCATGGCCACACAGGAAATAACATAAAGAACTAAAACCAAGCTATACTCCAAAGCACACCCTTCTGCATGAATCTACATGCATACTCTTTTGTCTCCCAGGCTCTACAATCGTTGGAATCACCTTTCTGGGTGACCATCACACCAAGTGCCCTGGTCCAGCCCCTGTATCACTGTCAGCATATTCACGCTGAATTTTAGCCAGAGCATCCTGGCCCATCAGTTGAGATTAAGACCACAATGGAGCTGAGTCTTAATAAATAATCTCCAACTCCTACCCTCCTCTACTTTGCAACAGTAAGGGGGTTAAAAATAAAATGATAATATTCCCAACACCCAAATACACTTTCCAGCAACAAATAGTGATTTGGTTCAGCATTAAGCATACAAGAAAAAAATTTAATGCAGAACCTGAGCACCATCTTATCTCATGGGGCTATTGTTCCAGCATGAAGAATTATATATAGCTGAGCCTTTTTGTTAGACTACTTCAATTCTTCAGCTGGTTAGACTGCTCTGGTATATCCTTTCTAAGTTCAGTTTTGTTTTCTCTATCTGCAGCTACAGTAACACTGGCTATTTTCCTGTGTATTCCACTGTGAAAATCATGATCAAGTTCATTTGTCATAAAACAAACATGATGCCACAAATGGTAAATAAAAGCATACTGCAGAGACTGGCAATGCAGGTCAGCTTTCTCAGAGCTCAGGGAGTGGGGAGGGTTTCTGTGTCACTCATGTCTGAGATTAGAAAGCTTCCTAATGAAGAAAATTGCTTAACAAATGATGTCATTTTTGGCAAAGTCACAAACCTAATTTGCAGTGAAGGGCCCATTGACCCCAGTATCACTTCCCCAGGTATGTGGAGAAGTCAACTTTGCTAGCTCTCAGGCAAGGAGGAAGCAGCACAGAGGCAGCAGTGGGGGCTGACTGCCCAGCCCCTGCCCCTCCAACCAAGCTGCATGGTACCCACACACCTCTGCAGGGTTTAGAGGGAGATGTTCACCCCCAAGGGGACATCACCTTTTCTCACCATTACTGCGTGTCTAGACATTGAGGGAAACCTTCCACTGCTGCACTGGGGTTGTAGGCACTCCCCTACCCCTGCCACCTTCCATCCCATTTGCATCAGAGGGTAAAGGGAATCAGTGTAACATTCACATCCAGATCTTATTAAATATATTTCAGGATAAACTTCATATTGGGCAGCATTTCACCAGCACCCAGGACAATTCTCAGCCTTTATCCAGCTCCAAGTCAACAGCAGCTGGCTGGGGGCTCCCAACACCCAGCATGGTACCATAACCAGCTGGCTATGGGCCATGCTTCTTGCCAGCTTTCATGCCCCAGTCTTCAGGAACTGCCAAAGCAGCCTGGTCCACTTCCAGGAGAGGCATTTCAGCACCCTGATGGGATTCAAAAGCACAAGTGATTGGAAACTAGGCCCTCAGCTTTGCTAAGCTTAAATGCTATCTTAAATGCTAGTTGAGAGATCCAGAGACTGGGTAAACTGGGCACGTTGCATCAAGATGAGTTGTGGTTAGGATGGAAAAGCCATTTCTGTTCTCCCCCTCAAAGACCAATCAGACTGCAGACCTCAGTCTGCAGCTTGGGTCAGACCCACCTAGAGGGACCCTGAAACAGGTCCAGACAAGAGATGGGGGTTCTTGATCCCCAAAGGTTGCCAGCACAGCCTTTGGCTTGGGAAATAGGATGGCAATCCAAGGAGGTGTTTTGTTGCATCCTGTGTGTGCAGGCAGAAATGTCTCACCAGAATGGCTGTTTGCACTTGTCATCTTGGTCAAAGTTTGGCATAAAATCATTAAGCCTTTATCAGATGTATTTAAGTGGATGAAACTACTGAAAATGAAGAGTCTGGCCATATGTTGTGAGTGCCTTACAGTGACAGATCTGAATGTTTATCCATGTGAAGGCCCTTTCACACTGTGAGACAGTGTTAAATGGCTTCAGGGTAAGTGGAAGTTCAGCCAGTGAGAATATAAATAGCCTGTTGGAAATGCTCTTCATGCACTCTCCTGTCTCCACCTCCCTTCTTTCTCTCATTTCCAGTTTTCAAAGAAGGAAAACATTAGTTATTGTCTTTGGGCTATTTCAGATCAGGCTGGGACATGTATGGACCTCAGAAGCCTCCACAGCTGATGTGGACATCTGCTGGCCTCATGGGCAGTAAGAGATGCAGCATGTAGGATCAGACAACAAATGATAATAGAAAATTTAGGAAGTTGTAAACCCATTGTGGGAAACCATTGCCTGATAAATAAGTTGTATTCAACTTCTGTAACCAAATTTTCCCTTTGGAAGAGGAGTTTAAGGGAAGAATGTAATGACTTGGATTTTAGAATAAGGTGCAACCTGGTTCTTCCTCTGTCCAATTGTCTACGTCCATCTTCAGCCCTGTACTGATTTAATTTCATCTTTCCTAACATTTCTAACATTTAACAATTTCATATTTCCTAACATTTTTAACATTTAACATTGGGGGGTGGGGGGGGGAAGAGTTGATGGTTCCCTTTTTTGAAAAGAAAATGTTCAGGAAGGTTTGCTGCAGAGTTTAATCTCTTGTGAACAACAGGGGGGAAAGGGGCTCAGATTTTCCTTGTTTGCTTGGGCTAACAAAAATACCCGTTGCCTGCATTTAAATTAGAGCATATTTTGTTATTCACTTCTGGAAAGTGTGTAAGCAAGTTTCTGTGAAGAAGCAGCTTTAAACTGCAGCTGCTTTGAACAAGGTGGGCTGGTTGGAAGTGGGGTGTACATTGCTTTTTCAACTCCACATCACAGTGCTGCAGCTGGCAGTGCTGGGGAAAGATAGGGCATGGTTAATCTACTGCCTGGATCATCTGCTCCTGGGAGCTATGGGGAACAGAAAGCTGTGCAGACAACGATGACTGCACAACTCCTTCCAGTATATGGGATCTGGGGACAGTAATTTCTAATAATGCTCAATAGGATGTTACTATAGCAACTATATGATGTGGTGAATAATTTCATGGGCTCAGATCCAAAACACTAGGAGCTACCATGGGTCTGAGCATTATTTAGGACTGACTGTAAACTTCAGCTGTGTGGGTGCTACACTGAAGTGGTTGGACTTGGGAAGAAGGTAAAAGGTACTCCTCTGTTGCTGCAGGGAGCTGCAGCCTGATAGGTGCTGGTATGAAGCATGGAAAGTAAAAGCTACCCTGCAAAGACTCCCTGCATTCACCATGTTGCAAGTGCTTCCATGAGGGACCCTGCTGCATGATGTTTTCCTTTGATACTCATTTTGCTGTAAACCAGATCTGACATTTAGCTTCCGGTCAAATTAAATTGATTTGACCTAGAATGATTTTTATTGATTTGTTTTTGTTTCACTTGGGAAAAAGAAATTGTTACAGCTCAGTTCCAAGCCAAATCATTTCCCTTCATTTTTCTCTCTTGCCAAATGTCATCTGAAGTGCTAATGTATAAGAGGCAAAACTGGGCTATTGGCAATGGTGCCAGAGAAAGACATCTGGAAGCACCTCCCAGGGCAGAGCTGGAGTTTATCACCTACTGAGGCCTATCCAGATGTGCTGGAATGGGGAGATGGTGCATGGGCACACCCTGTGCTCCCTATTCCATCCCTCTGCCTTTTTCCGTCACAAAATACACCTTGACATATAGCCCAGTTTTATATCTTTGAGCTATTGCTCTTTTTCCTCCCATCCTCTAAGACTGTGACTAATTCCCTCCCTTCTCATATACTGGTACCTTTAGAGTATTTATAGAGTGAACCTGCCCTCCTCTTCCCTCCCCCCTTCTGTATTGTATAAACATCTCTGTTACTGTCACCTCCAGACTTGTCCCAGGTGCCTTGCCCTCCAATACTTGTGCCACCAGCATGTCCTGTAGCTTCTCTGCATCTTTCTATGCTTTTCCTAAATGAAGCAAACAAAACACAAAAATGCCTGGCTTCTGATTTATCTGTGCCAGAGGAGAAGCTACAGATAATTAGTGGGATTCTCTTCCTGCCTTGTCCACTGCTTTGTTTTACATTGCAGGGTTAATCCAGGAGCTGTTATTTTGTTTCTGGACTGCCTCTTGTCCCTTTTCGTGTCCTGCCTGGACATTTTGCCCTGCTCAGGCTGCAGCACTGTACACATCCTTGCACTCTGGGCTTCTGCCCAAGGGAAATATACTTCATCCCTGAGCATGGTGTCAGCTATTGATGCATGTACACTACCCTGGCTGAAGTTTTACTGCAATGAATGATTAGTCACTCTCTGATATTGCATGTGAGGAACTCAGTCCAGGATATCTTAATGTCCTAATTCCCTTGGTAACACTTTGTCCGTTTGACAGATTTCTCATACATACATTATGAGTTGATGATCAGCGGGGACTGAATACTGAAAATACAAAGAGAAAGTTGTTTCCTACTCTTGCCAATTTTCCTTTGCTTCCTGACACCAAGCTTACAGCCAAGAAGGGTATTAGATGTTGGTGTTTTTTATTTTTTCTTAAAGCACAACCTTAATCTTATATTGCTCTTTCAAATGCCCCCTGGCTCACTCACAGTGGAAGACTCAGTGTGGGCTCTTCCCAAAGGACATTTTGCTGAGGTTTTCTGGATGTTCTCTTCTAACTCTTTGAAACCACAGCAGAAGAACTGCTTGCCGTGTTTGCTTTTTCTCTTTAGACATGCTTATCACACTGGCAAAAAACTGTAGGTGAATTAGCAATATCCAGAACTTGATCTAGAAGCTGCTTTCTTCTCAGATGAAGCATTCCACCTGGTATGTCTGCTGAAATGGAAATGTCCATGACCACAGATGCAAGTCTGACGGTGGGGTAGCTGTCCAAAAGTAGCTTATGCTGGAGCCTAATCAGGAGAGCTGCTGTGAAGGTTGTGTATTAATTCTGTCTCCTCAAGCAGGAGCACCTCTACTGATACCATTCAAAAGTTATTTCTGTAACTGCTCTTAGGATCTGAAACCTTTCTGGGCTGAATAAGAAACTAGTTCAGTGTTTTCTGCCTATTCTAGTGTCAAGATGGCAGCAAAATCAGAGTTTTGGGGGGTTAAGTCTTGGATATTTCACTGAGGGAAAGGACATTCTTTGCATTTTGGCTTTTATTGTGGAGCAAGAATCGCTTCATAAGAACTGCTTCAGCAGCACTGTCAGTCCATAGATGGGAGGTTTGGTAGAGGAGAAGAACAAGGGGAGATCTCTCTGCTCCTGCTTTTCATTGAAGCTTCCACAGTTACCTGGCAGCTGACCCTTTACATGTGGCAGAGATTCTAAGAAAGTTGCATGAGGCATCATTATCTGGGTAATTATCTCCAGTTTCTCACTTGTGAAACCTAACGCCAGGCTGTGCTGCTGAATGCAGAGAGAAGAGCCCACCAGAGAGGTTAGTCCTGGTGCTGCTGTCAAGCTGCTGTCCCCCTCCTGCTTTAATTACACACAATAATTCCAGCAAAGGGTTGGTTTGAATCAAGGTTGCTCTGCCACAACCTCAGAAGCTTTCTGCAGGGCAGCCTCTGCTGTCTGTAAATCTGTAGGAGACTGTAATTTACCCACCAGCTCTGACTGTGAGGAGCTGGGTTCTCTTGCAAGGAGAAGGGCCTTGGCTTTGCTGTAGCTTTCCTCTGCTTTTCCAGAAAAGTGGTGCTCAGCATCTGCCTGTTCTGTCCCTGCTGTGCTGGCTGCAGCAGGACAGAAGTGGGCCAGAGCCAAAGATACCCTTGTCCTAAGTTTCCTTATCCCAGAGAACAATGGGTCGAGTCTGTACTGCTGCCCAGGGGGCTAACTGCATGGTGTACACATATAGAGAGGAGAGGAGTTGCTCCTTTTTCCCTAGCTTGAGGGCATCCGGGAGTGAGGAGTATCTTGATGATATCCAAGGTGTTTGTGAATGTGCCCAAAGACAAATCAGTCTGCCCCAACTCACCACAGTGGTACTACATCACCCTTGAAATCCTACAGATTTTGCCAAGGAAAAGAGATGGAAAGCTGCCACATAAGGAAGGAACAGAAGCTTCTCCTGTGCTTCCAGGCTGTGAGACAGTCCAACTAACCTGTGTTCCTTGAAGTCTTAATTATACCTCTGTTCAAAGCACAGACTTCAGACTTGCTAGTGATCTCATGGGTGAGGGAATATTTTTGGTCTCACATATTCAGAGTCAGGATATGGGGTGGTTTGTGGCATTGGCTCTTCACTCAAGTAGAGTGTGATAAGTCTCTAAAAATGTCCTTCAGAGAAGCAAGATGTCTAGGTAGGAATTTTCCTGTCTCTGTTTGGAGTAAACTCATCTCTTTTTTAGGGGAAGAGACAGTGGCAGAGAAAAAAAGGAGAGACCTTGAAGGAAAGGACATTTATAACATTAGTTATTGCACATATGGCCTGATCCTCCTTAAACAGAAGCTGGAGCCAGCAGGCTGATGCTGATATATGGTTGCAGTGGCTCTGCCCGACATTCTGCACTACTTTGAGAGGTTAACTTTTGATACACTTTTGAAAACTTTTTGATTGACTTTCAGATCCAATTTTGGTGCCCCCACTTTCTAGAAACTGAGAAATCATTTAAAACGTAAGGAAACTGCATTAGTGCTGGGACCCGAGCCTGCTCCCTCACCTGTCTCAGCATAACCTTCCTGCTTCTCTGTTTTACCTTTTTTTTTTTTTATTAAATCTTTCCTGATGTTGTTTCTATTCCTCACTCCTCCTTGATGTTACACATGCTGGATTCTGCTTGGTGCTATACACAGTCTTTTCTTCTAATACTTCTAGCGCAGCCAGTAAAGGTTGTCACAAGAAGCCAGCATATGCTGGTCCTCTGATCTTTCTGGTGTGGGTCATGTTGCAATGGGAAAACCTTAAGTGAAAAGGGAGTTAGATGATGATTTTTCAGCTCTGTCTCTTTGCCTACATCAGCCTCCCACTGCCATGTCCTCTCTGACCTAGATTTCCTTGCTGTCCCTTCAGAGTTAGATTTGATCTTGATTTGTGGCTGATGATGCCTTGTCTTTGGATGCTTTGTGGCTCCCAAGGCCTCATACGTCCTTCCCTACTGACAGTTTTATGCAGGTGTAACTCTAGTGCCTTTGGTGGAGTCACTCCTGATTTACCCCATCCCTCAGTACCCAATAGCTGTTTTTCTCCCTGAATTACCATGCCTGACACATCATAGTAGGTGTTATCCATTGTTACAAAATTAATTTTCCTCTCGAGAGCTCTCAGTGATTTCAGCTGAACTTCATTGCAATTGTCGCTCTGTCTCACTAGAAGATTCATGCTGCTGGGGTGGCTTCAGCCTTGGAGGATGAGAAACCAACCCAAGTGCAAGGCAACCATTTCTTCCTCTTTTCTCATCTTTTAATAGACAGCACTGGCTTTTACCTCTCTGTGGAAGAGCCTGAAGCTGTAGGGCAATGTTTTCTGTCTTGAGTTTGTCACAGCATCAAAAGCAGCTGGCGTTGGCATTTCTCTCTTTTCCAGTTTGAATCTGCAGCCACATGGCTGTGTATTGCCCTTACTGCACTTGTGGGAGGCTGAATTTATAAGTAACTGGGACACAGCAAATGTGGGGCAGGATGGGCAGAAGGTGCCTGTAGCAGGGCCCTGGCATGGAGGCTGGGCAAGGTAAGAGGGTGTTTCTGAAGGGGGTGTTGAGGGACAACCTGGTCTGAGTTTGCAGAGTGACGAGCTGGGGGTAAGATCAGTGAACAGCCAAAGTTCCTAAATCATGTTTGAAATGGGAATTAGATATCTTAGAACTCAAAGACAAATGAGACAGCTAAATTAATCCTGATTTTGTAAAATCCTTTAGTATCTGTTGCTCTAAAGGGAGTTGAGCCCCATTTCAAGTCATTGAAAAGCATGATTTAGGTGTTAAGTGCTTGGAGGATTTTTGTCATGCAATTCAGTGGAGTTTGGTCCTTCCAGGGGAGATGTGACTACAGTAAAATAAGAATGAATTATTCTTGTAAGATGGGTTTTATTATTCTTAGCAAAGTGATAGCATTTTAGGCAGTACCTTAGTGTCACTGATCTCTATCAACCAGTCATGTTACTCTTGATGATACTATCACAGAAGTGAAACTCTGATTTTTTTTCCTGAACCAGAGTTTAGTTAAAACTTACTAAATGATATTTGTAACCTTTTCTGATAATTATGAAGACCTGCTGCAGCTGCACTTCCAGCAGGAGCACTTGCAGCTTTACATGTTTTAAATTGCCCTTGTGCTCCTCTGAAAGCTCTTTTTTTCAGTGGCCATGATTTTTCATGCTGTCTAGAGTTCTGGGGAGGGCTGTCACAGACCTCATACCAGGGTTTTAATGCCAGGTCAAATTGGAGCTCTCTGAGGCCATTTATTGAAGCAGAAAGCCTGGAGGGCATGTGGGGATGGGAACTGCTGAATCATTTACTGTGAGTTCACTTTGCACTCTGGCTGGTTGGCTTTGGAGGACCTGCTGAGCATTCATTCTGTCATGCTGTGAGCACTGGATACCCATGTGAGCTGAGGATATTCAGCATCACCAAACCAAGCTCCGCTCCTCTGTTTGAACTGATTTGGTCTGGGGTACACCACAACACCCACAGTGTCTATTCAGCAGTAACAAAAAGGTGTACGCTGGTATCTTTTTGGTAGGGAGATAATAGCTGTCGTGGTGCAGAGTCCACAAAAAAAAAAAAAAAAGGCAGCTGTCAATAGCTTGCTAGGGTGACTGTGCTGGCAGCGCAGTGTGTCCTGTGCTCCCTAGAGTGGATCTGTCTTAAGCTTATTAAAAGCTCATCAGTGTCTGCTACACAGCCCTCCTGCAGACAGAGCTGTAGCACTCAGCAGCTGAGCCAAGACCTCATCCATGCCTGCCCGTTTTTTGGTGAAACTGGAGTTTTACTGGGGCAACAGGAGAAAACCTGAAAACAGCGTCTTGGGAAGCCACACAGGAAAGTCATTCTTTGGTGTAACATGATGGTGACCTGACACCAGCTGCTGGGGGGCCCCTGCCCCAACCAGAAGGCCATCAAACTGAAGCTCCCTAAAGTGTTTGTGCCTCCAGGAGTTAGAGCCTCAAAGCATTTTGTCCCCTGCCCCATCTGTGCTTATAAGGAGGTGGTGAATTCATAAAGGATGCTCAGCCTCAGCAGCCAAGGTTTTGGGGGGCTGGGATCCCAGCTGACTCTCACCCCCATGGAGGACTGAAATGCGAGAGCCCTGAAACTGAAAGGTACAATTCCTGCTTAAAATAGAAAGCTAAAGCAAACTGACCTGGAGGAGAGGTTTACATGCATCAAAGTGTATCAGTAACTTGAGTCCTGGAGTTGCTTCCCATCTCAGGCAGGATGAATCAGAAATCACTCTAATGAAGTCAATGGAGTAACCAGTGTAAGGAGATTTAAGCTTGGGCTTTTCCCACCCTGTCTGTTTGCCCACCTACCTGTGCAGGAGACAGTACCTGCCTCTCTGCACAGCAGCATTTCCTCTGGCTGCTGCAGGATCTTGAGAGGAAGGTTGAATAACTTCCACAGCTGATGTATTGACCCACTTGCCAGATCCCAGGAGATAAGGCATAGAGCTGTCAGCTGCTGTGAGATGGGGAAGAAACTATGAGTTTCCCCAGCACATCTGGGACCCATGCAGAAAACCAAGGGGAAATAATCATAGAATAGGAGCATGTGTCCTCCTGAGACATCCAGCTTGCTTATAGCATTGATTGTGCAAGTGGATCCCCAAGTGACTTTTTGGGCATGGACATTCACATGTTTGCCAGTGCTATGTCTTGCAGGGTTCTGTCTTTCCCACAGTCAGGGTCATGAGAGTTGTGGAGGAAAAGAAGCTGCTGACTTGTAAAGTGGGTTTGCAGATCTTGAGCTAAAATAAAGAGCACCATCTCCTGGCAGCTGGGAAAACCTGGCACTGCTGCCAGGGCTGCATGCCTGGTACAGTTCTCTTGTGAGCAGCTTGCTGCTCTCGGTATATAACCTACAGCCTCTGGAGGTGGGATGGCTCATGGCTGGAATGGCTCTGGCTATGGAGAAAGGCTAATTGAGGGGAGTCTGAGAGCTGATTTAGTGGTGTTATCCTCAGCATGGTGATGGCACACTTGGCATGAGGGGTCTCAGCTGTTTGGGTTTCAAGCTCCACTTGAGCTGACATGAGAGCTCAAGTACTTTCAAGGTTTGCATAGATATTGAAGTTTCCTGGGTTAGAAAATTCATGGAGATGGTTTTTGCAAAATTGAGAGCATGGATCTCAAGTGGTGCACTCAGATGTCCCTGGGGGTAGCCAACCTACTTAGAAGCCTTCTGTGATTTGGCATGAGGCTGAGATGCCTCTGCCATTTGTACAACCTGCCCTTTCTGCTGCTGGGAGTGGTACTAGCAAAGGACATTTGGAAATGCATGTCTAGCAGGTCAAGGGAGGTTCTCCTTCCCATCTATTCTGCCCTACTGAAGCCACATCTGGAGTGTTTTGTCCAGTTCTGGGCTCCCCAGTTCAACAGAGAAAGGGAAATACTGAGGAGAGTCCAATGAAGGGCTACAAAGATGATGAAGGGACTGGAGCATCTCTCTTATGGGGAGAGGCTGAGAGACCTGAGACTGTTTAGGCTGTGGAAGAAAAGTCTGAGAAGGGACCTTTTCAATGCTCAGCAATATCTAAAGTTGTTGGGTATCAAGAGGATGGGACCAAACTCTTTTCAGTGGTGCCCTGTGACGTGAACAAGGGGCAACAGGGACAAACTGGAAGACAGGAAGTTCCCCCCAAACATGAGGAAAAACTTATTTACTTTGAGAGCAACAGAGCATTGGAACAGGCTGCTCAGAGAGGTTCAAGAGATTCAAAAATTACCTGGATGTGATCCTGTGCAAACTGCTCCAGGTAACCCTGCTTTAGCAGGGGGGTTGGACTAGATGATCTCCAGAGGCTCCTTCCAGCCCCTACAACTCTATGATTCTGTAGAGCTTTTCTGAGGTTTGAGTTGGACTTGAAGCCAAAGCAGAGAGGAGGAAACAGCTTGGTCCAGATCTGCAAAAACACAGTGTGATTTGAATTTGGAGAGAGTTTTGGGACTGCTGGTTGATCTGGCTACTGTAAAGAGACCTGGGAAAAGTGATAAAACACTGAACATTGGTATTAAGAGGTACATGACTACAGATGAGAACACAGGCAAGATATATAACATGAGTTTTTAAATAAGAACGCAACTGAGTTAGGAAACAAAAAAAAACCAATGAAAATGTACCAGGGTCAAAAGAATAAGTTTTTCCTTTTTTTGGCCCTTTTTAAAGGATAGGTTTGGAATTAAAGGTCAAGCACAGGCTTCTTGCTAGTGGCTGATGACAAATTGTAGAGAAAAGGCAGGACTGTTTGGTAGCTGCTTTTACTTTTGTTTTCTATTTGGAAGAAAGCAAGAAGATATATCTGTGTGGTCATGGATGGGTGATAAAAACTAACGAGAGCTTGAAACATAAGCTGACAATGTGGGGCTGGGAAACATGGTATGTGTTGCTCATTAGAGAGCACCCTGATCTGTGGTTTGATCTCTAGATATAGGTGTGTAGGTGGTGGCAAGCTCTGGCCAGCTGGACTCTCCTCCTTGGATTTAGAACAGCCTTGCTATGAAATCAGCCTCTCTAAGTGATAAGGTGATTATAAAATAAAAAGCTTAGCAATGTGCTCAGCCACCTCTCTGAGCCTTAGGACAATACAGACCTAGACTTTAGCCTGAGTGCTGAAAGTCACTACATATCCCTGAGCTCTGTGGTGCCTTCAGGAGTCCTGGATCAGAGCAAAGTTGCTGTGCTGGAAAATACTCATCACTTGGTTTGGGGCTCTTTGTTACCCTAAATCTCTGGTTGACATCTAAAGGCTGAAGGTACTGGGTGTCACATGTGGCCTGGGAGACCCTCTAGCATCATTTGGAGCCAGCCAAATGAGTACTCTCCTATTGTTTATAGGCCTTTGCTCATTATTACCCCTAGCCCATCAATTGCTGTAGGTCAGGGACTGTCCAAAAGGACAAGGTGGACCTTGTCACTAGGAGGCTGTGATCTGCATGAACACTGGAGAAAGCTGGGGAGACTCTGCTCCTGGGAGCTAGCAGCCCTGCAGTGCTTGGGTAGCTGGTAACTTCTGAGGCTCAATATCCAAAGCAAAAATCAGAGCCAACTATTTAAAAGGCTTACAGGAATTTGCTGGAAGCAGCTTGCTCAACACTGCTTTTGTCTGAAAAGGTTGCTGAAACCTTGATTCCTCCGGCTGCAACCGAAGATCTTTCCCCTTCTTAGTGCAGCTCCAGTCTGTAAAAATAGCCTCATCTAATTACAAATTAGTTCCCCCTCTCCTCTTCTGAAAAATTAATATTTCTCACTGAATCACTGATGCTGAACCTCCTGTTGTTGGAGCTGCCAACTCTTCCGCAGAACTGACAGTTTGTGTCCTTCTGTGTCACTCTGTGCCATTGAAGGTCACCAGAGTTGTATGTGAAGATTTAAGAAAGGCAGGGTAATGTGGAGACTGCGTATTTTCCAGTATTTGAAGTATTTTTTGGTATTTGAAGGAAGCCTACAGGATAGTTGGAGAAGGACTTTTACAAAGGTGTGCAGTAATAGGACAAGGGGTAACTGAAAGAAGCTAGATTTAAATTAAACATTAGGAAGAAACTGTTCACCATGAGGGTGGTGAGGCACTGGAACAGGTTGCCCAGAGATGTTGCAGAGGCTCCAATCCTGGAAGTGTTCAAAGCCAGGTTGGATGGGGCCTTGAGCAAGCTAGATTAGTAGTAGGTGCCCCTGCCCATGGCAGGGGGTTGGAATTAGAGGATCTTTAAGGTCCCTTCCAACCCAAATCATTCTATGATTCAATCTTATTGAAAATTGAACACAATATTCTAATATTCTGAAGTGGTCAATTTTAAGAAGGACCAGGCATACTCTAATTGGGGGGGAATATATATATATTTTTTAATTATATTTTTATATATATATAAAAATAAATCAGTTTTATTTAAAATAGATGATTTCCTTGTCTGTTATTCTCAGCTAAATTTTTATTTCCTTCTCCAGAATGCTGCAGCAGTAGCTTGCATTGATCCAAACTGAGCTTCAGCTGCCTTTCTTAAGAGTTACTCTGCATGGAACCAATGATTTCTAAATTATTTCCTGTGTCAGTTGTTAAATAGCTCTAAATACAGTGCTGTAGGAGAGGATGTCTGGAGAATTCACTTACTTACTCTGAGGAAACAAAAAAGTAATTTTCAGTGGTTTTTTTGTTTGTTTTTTCTTTTTTTCTTTAGAGTTGATGAAAACTCATGCAACTTGCTGAGCATCTCAGCTGTGCTCAGGTGATTGAATCAGACCCATTACTTCTTAGCTGGTCACAGGAAGGGAAATTATTTCCTGAAGGCTCATATTACATGAAGATGTGACTGCTGCTCTCAGGCACTGAATAGCTTTGCTCTACCTGAATTGGCAGGCAAGTTTTTGGATACATTTGAAGGAAATTCAGTTAAAAAACCCTGACCCTTTGTTACAGGGGTAAATTCAGATCTGATACTGCCATCCATTACCAGTGCTATTCATGGCTTCTCCTTCCCACGGATATTGAACTGAATAAACTTAAAGCCAGAGAGGTCATTGCTTAATCACCAGGCTCTGAATACACTATTCAGCAAAAATCTTGCTCAGCTGTCATAGGTTTCCATGTCTTTAATAGCCAGCCTAATAGCAGATAGATTCACACTTCCCAAATAAGAGGCAGTTTTACCAGTGGCTTTAAATCATTCCCTGTGGAAATAGATTGATGCATTAAATCCTAGTAATTAGGCATTTTCAGCTGTCTTCAGTGCTTTTGACTCTTCAGTTGCCTTGAGAGTTGGGATCCTTCTATATCCTACTAATGTAAACCCTCTGTACTGACACATGCACATGGACGTGCTCACACTCCCTTTAACTCTTTGTCTTCCTCCTGAACCCCAAAGAGATGCATTTTCTGCTTCCATCATCATTTGCAAAACCACTGCAGAGAAAAGAAAGAAAAAAAAAGATTTATGACTAACAGCAAGTCCATTTCAAATCAGCTTTTGTGTTAACATCTGCTGCAGCATTGGTTTTGTACTGTTTGCAGATGTGTCAGTGACTCTTTCAGGGTTCTTTTTCTTCCTGCTAATGAGTAACATAAAGAATAGGATGATGTTTTTCACAGGCTCTCTTTGTCACAGTGCCTCACCAGGCTTGCTGTAACTCCTGCTATGAAGCACCTGACACAAACATATTAGGAACCCTTTCACTGCTTTATTGATCAGCATCAGTAAGTGCTGCAAATGCATGTGCATCTGGCTCACATATACCATGGACAAAGCAGAAATGAAAGCTGCTAACAGCATCCATGAATATTGGTTTGACAAAGACTTCAATCTCCTCTGACCATGTTTGTGCTCCCTCTTTACTAGCACTAGTGGGATGTTTGTAGAAAAGGATTTTTGCTCACTGATGGTGTTGTGATGATGTATTTTTCATGAGCATCCAGCACAGTACTATTGTACAGCCATCTTGACCTGGTGCAAAGCCACTCAGAATCAGTGGGCTTTGGATCAGACTCAGTAGGTATCAAGGAATCATCTAATGAAAGAGCTGCTGTGAAACCCCATGATTTAGACAGCCACTCACCCAGCACAAATAGTAAATTACAAACAGCAGATACTGGCAGCAACAGGCATGAAGAATCTGTAGTCAGCAATTCACAGCCTGAAATATGTTGGCATAAGCAATGCCTCAGATAATTTCAGCTAACCAACACATTTGTGAAAATCCAAGCCTCTTTATGGATAATTTTCCAAAAGGTAGATTCAGCAAGAAAAATATTTGCAAGAAAAAGAAACTATCCCTTTTTTCTGACTGATTATTTAAAAATGGGGTTTGGGTATGAGCTGCCCTTGTGAGGCACTGTGTGGCCTCAGGTAAGACCTAATGTTGCTGACAGCAGCCCAGCTTAGCCCTTATTCTGTTTTGGTTTCCCAGTGGTTTTCCACTTAGGCTCCATTTTCATGTACCTTTGCTGATGAGACTGAGTCATTTAGAGCAGTAAGGATGAGAGATGCCTGCAGTGAGTTGCAAAAGGCTCTTGCAGCCCTGAGTGAGCTGGCAGGAAAACTGAAGACAAAATTCAGTGTAGGTAAATACAAAATTACATACAGAGGAAAGAAAAAGTCCCAGATTCATGTGTGACACTCACCATTCTGAAACAAGATCTTGACATTTTCCACAGCAATATTTATGACCATTCTGTGCAATGCTCCACAGCAGTACAATGAGCAAACTGAAGGCTGGGAATGACTGAGAATGGTGATAATTGTATACCTTCTAATACAGCACTTACTCTGGTCTCCTGTGGCAAAGACAGCTGCCACAAACCACTGGGCCCTCTCAGGGTGTGGGGATGGAACTGCTACCACCATGGTGTGTGCAGTAACAATTTAGTGGTGAGGGACCAGCAGTACCCAAAGACAGTGCAGGTGGACACACAGGACAGCACAGGTAGGCTGAAAAACAAGGCGTGGCACCTTTTGGTTGCCTTTCCCCTGTGCTGCCAGGCTTCTGTTTTTAAGGTAGCATGCTGTTCCTACCCTAAACACAGCCCAATAAAGAGAAGTTATTTGCAAGTCCTCATAGCACTGAGTGATACAAAAATACAGGTGAGGGAAATGGCCGTTCTGCCTTTGTGCAGGGCCTGGGATGCACATGCCAAATCCAACCAAGGCTGTGCAGTAAAACAAAGCCTGCAGCTACACATTGAACAGCGTTAAAAGGAAAAAAAAATGCTGCAGGGTTCACTAAATGAGCTGCATGTGTCTAATGTATGGAGGGCTGTGGGGAAAAAGTAGTTGTGACAGTATTTAGAGATGGTACCATAATGTGTGTGCATGGAGGAAAAAATAGCTAAATGGAAGTAGCTTAGGAGATTTCATGCTGGTGTTTTTTCAGCTTTTGGCTGTGCAGCTGTGGCAACATCCTTTTAATATCAGTTTTAAGCCTGCATTGTGTGTTGTAGACCAGGACGCAGCACATATGGAGCTGGTCAGGACCCCCACTTCCCTTGCAGGGTGATGAACAAAGGTCAGAGAAAGCTGTCCAGCCTCTGTGATGCAGTGTGCATCAGCATGCAAGTGGTTAACTGGCTTCTGCCCCGCTACAGACACCAGCTCCTGCAGACATCCGCTTCATTCCTCTACATCCTAGTTCCCTCAGCCCCTATAAAAATGTTTCCCCACCTCCTGCCTCCCTCATGGGGGATCTTGCTGTTCCCATTATCGAGCTGTGCTTCATATTAATGCTGCAAATAAAGAGTGGCTGTTGTTTGTAATACAATTAGCGTCATCCCCAGGAACTTAACGCCCGACAGAGGGAATCGGAGGTAGTGTATGGAAATGATGCATGGGTGTGGGCAGAGGTTTAACCACTTCCATGCTGGAGTGCTTTGTAGAAGATGCACACAGGGTATGGCTTTCTGGCCATGTGAAAATAATTAAGTGAGGGTGTTTAGTCTCTGCCCCTGTATTTCACAAATTTAGGGTGGCTACTCTTAAAGGACACCTTGAATACTGGGGTCAGTTTTGAGCCCCTCACAATAAGGACATTGAGGTGCTGGAGCGTGTCCAGAGAACGACAGTGAAACTGGTGAAGGGTCTGGAGAACAGGTCTTACGAGGAAAGTCTGAGGGAACTGAGGTTGTTTATCCTGGAGAAGAGGAGGCTGAGGGGAGATTTTATTGCTCTCTACAACTAGTAGAGAGTAGTAGTTGTAGTGAGGTGGGTGTCAGTCTCTTCTCCCAGGTAACAAGCGATAGGACAAGAGCAAGTGGCCTCAAGTTACACCAGGGGAGTTTTAGGTTGGATATTAGGAAAAAATTCTTTCCTGAAAGAGTGGTCAGGCATTGGAACAGGCTTCCCAGGGAGGTGGTGGAGTCAAAAAATGTGTAGACATGGTTCTTTGAGATGTTACTTAGTGGGCATGATGGTGTTGAGTTGACAGTTGGACTTGATGATCTTGAGATCTTTTCCAACCTTAATGATTCTACAGTTCTTAGAGAAAATGGAATCTAAAGCTGCTTACTGACTTGCCATCATGATTCCTGTGCAGCAGAATATTTTATAATGAAAAGTTTCCTTAGGGTCAAACTCCTCCATTTCTCTTTGTTTAAAAATAAATAAATCTTTTTGTCCTGCATTGTTTTGCTTTGTTGTGGTTTTTTGGTTGGTTTATTTATTTATTTATGAATATGGAGTGTTAAGCCCCTGACTCAGACTTGAGTCAAATGACTGGACATTGTTTTGCATAGGCTGGGCTGACATTGGCCATGAACTCTTAGTAGCTATCATGATCATTGTAGCTATTTTAAGATACAACAGCATCTGTCTTCTGACAGATGTGCCATTATCCTGCCCAAAGGTATGGTAAGAGAGAGTCCCAAAGATGTTATAAGCAAAGCCAAGCCTGGTGCACAAACTGAGTCTAAAATGGGTGGGGAGCAACTCCAACTGTGCGGACAGGCTGAAGCATGCAGGCACTTGTGTCCTCACTCTGCATCCATTTCCTGTCTTTGCTTTAGGTGTCACAGCCTCATCACACCTCTTTGACTACGGCTCCACTGCCAACGGAGGTGACAACTCCTTCTACACCTCTCTGATCTCAGATGTCCACTACACCACCCCGCGGGACTCCACCTATTTCACAGGCATTTACCAGCAGGAGAACAGCCCCATTCCCTGCTCCGGCAGCACAGAGGGATTTAACGCGCTGGGGCATCCTGTTCAAGATGTGACTGGCTTTGAGTCCCGTGGCTTGTTTAGCTCAGATTCAGGAATAGAGATGACTCCTGCAGAGTCTGCTGAAGTTGATAAAACCTTAGCAGATCCCATGAAAGTAGAAGCTTACAAATACATGGACATAAGTAGATCAGAAGAAATAAAATACCAAGAAAAGAATGACTCTGACTCAGAGGATGAGAGCCCAGACCTTACAGATAAGTACCAGGGAATAGCCACCAGGTCCAGCCACAGTGCTGAACCACATCAGACAGCTTCAGAAAGCATGAAGGCAGCCATAGAGCAAGACCATCTTGAAGACACAAGGTCTGGAGAACAGCACAGTGCCTCTGTGGTTACAGCCCCTGTCAAGATCACGCTCACTGAGACAGAAAGCACTGGGGAAGCTGCCAGCAAAGAGTCAAGCCTGACTCAACCAGAGACCGGCCTGAAGCCAACCAGTGAGGTAGTACCAACAGTGACAGTGTCAGAGCCAGAAGATGACAGCCCTGGGTCTGTCACACCACCATCCTCTGGCACAGGTAATGCTGGTGCATGGCACTGGGATTTTTAGTATTTGGAAAGTGTTTGCAATTGTAGCCCTGCCCCTTGAAGAATTGCTATGGGTTTGTGGGGTGGGTCTAAGGGAATGTGAGCAGACATTAATAGGTCTCTATAGCTGTAGGTGTTTCTGCTCTGGCACCCCTTTGCATTGCAAAACTGAAGAGAAGTGTGAACTGTGTTGCCCATCACTGATAGACTGCTCAGGATAAGCTGCCCTTTAGATATGTAAAGAAGGGAAGACAGGACTGGGGATCTACAGAAATAAGTTGCTGGGAGCTGCTCAGAAGAATGACTAGGGTCAGATCCAGGCTTGCTGAGCCACATTCCCACAGGACTCAGCAATTCCTGCAGTGGAAGTTGTGAGATGGCAGGTGTCATTGTGAGTATCATCCAAGTGATAGTTTGGACTAGACCCCAGTCATTTTGAGGTCTCAGCCACCTTGGCTGGTCATGCTCCCCAGAGAAAATGAAGTGTGTGGTTGGGTTAACTTTTTAAAAATTTAATGGCTGTTTTGAGGCCATTAAAAATAAGGGCTGTTTTCAAGTGAAAGTGCTGCTTTTACAAAGTGCTGAGGAGGAAAATGTTGTCACCTCATTTACAAAGTGGACTGGAGAGAGAAAGAAAAAGTCTCTTTCAAAGGCTCCTGATTTTGGGGGGTGGAGATGGGGTGGTGGTGTATGTGGAAAAGCACAAAAATCTCATGTTTATACATTTTCTTATTGTCTGATTACTGCAGGTGTACATAATATCTGTTCTTCATTTTCCCTGTTACATACTGCTAAAATATAGAAGTAGTATAGTATTTTAAAAAGGGACAAAGTTCTGTGACACAAACCAGAATTTACAGACTTGAAATTAAATTTCATCATCCTGGGTCTAACCCCCTTTGACAAGAAACATTTGACAATAAATATCCCCAAGCTGAAATTTCCATTGCTTTGATGGCATCTAGAAGCTTTTAAAAATCAAATGGAATATCTTTAAAATGGCATCTTGGGATTTTCACCCAGACTAATGTCTACCCTTAAGAAACTACCAAGTTCCTGTCCCAAACTTCATGTGCATTTATACACTTTTCCACACAAAAGTGAGGTAGAAGGAGTCTGCCACAGCTGTCAGTTTATCCTGCCTGCATCAGACAGAAACTTTAGATAATAAATAGACTTTAGAGCCCTGTTTTTCTTTTATTTGTCTGGGTGACATCACATACTGCTTCTGAGACATGCTGTTTTTTATCGATTTACACTTTTTGCACTACATAGTAATTAAGAACTTCAGACACTAACTCTTATTTATTCAGTCTTTGACAACTGTTAAAGGCTGCTTTCATGATACTTGATAACCATATCCCATCAAAACAGTTAAATAGTGTGTGGCTGAGTTTCATGGCTACTGCCATACTGGTGTGGCTGGCATAATTGCTGGCTCAAAAATATTCCTCTTCATGGGCAAAGCTGATCCCCAGCACTGCCCAAACAGCCCTGGGAGGTCCTACCACTTTGCATTGGTGTTCTAGGAAACCAGAAGCACTGTATTAAGAAAAGAAAGAGGCATCTTCTTCAGGGGCTGGCTCCTGCAGGGTGTTTTCTCTGGA
The DNA here is from genome assembly GCF_027791375.1 of Indicator indicator. Classification (NCBI taxonomy): domain Eukaryota; kingdom Metazoa; phylum Chordata; class Aves; order Piciformes; family Indicatoridae; genus Indicator; species Indicator indicator. The sequence goes on from NC_072013.1 coordinate 29,719,612, forward strand.
CTTCCCATTCCCACAGCCAGGGACACGCTTCGCCCAGACTCCATGTTTGTAAGCGAGAAAGAAATGTAAAACCTGCCCTTGCTATTTCTACCTAGTGACCCAGCAAAGTCGTTGCTTCTAGATACCCCTCAGGCATTCTGTCAAAGCCCTCAGTTAGCTCCTGCTTGGATCAGGACTTTTGAAAAGAGTTTACTTTTAATGGCTGGCCATCATCTTTCTAGGGAAGGATGATGTGGTGTGTTCAGACACCGTGCTGGCACTGAAAGGCGCTGGGTATTTATACGCTTCCCCATGCCAGCGGTAAAAGTGACACCCTGCTGCTGGCCACAAAGAACTTCTCTGTTTGGATGCAGTGACTGAGGGATACAAACTGCCAGGGTGGGCTGGGGTGGGTGAAGCTGAGGGCTGGCGTTGCTGCGCTGCAAAGGCTGATGCTCACATGCCGGTTTGGACGTGTGTCAGATTAAGTCATTGCTCAGGGAGAAAACGCTCACGTGTGGTGATGCAGGAGAGAGGCACAGCTCATGCCAGCTTCCTGCAGCCGGAGGAGAAGAATGCTCAGCCCAGCTGATGGAACAGAAGTTTCCCAGCATCCAGACAGGAGCGTGTTCTAACAGTCCCAAACAACTCAGTCCTGGCTGTGGCCACCTCTGGGCTGCAGGAGGACTTTCTTGAGGGAGAGGGATCTGCTACAAGAGAGGTGTTCAGTCAGAGGGGCTGCAGACATGCCAAAGATGTGTGCTCAACATCATGTGTATTGACAGATGCACAAACCAAAACTGCTTGGAGGGGTGTGGGGACATTGTTTTTCTTGCCTATCTCATAGCAGGACATCATGTCTTGGAAGTACTATCATTAAAACCTCCTTCTGTACCAGATTCATCCTGGGGAAGGCATAGCATCAGGAAGAAATCGGCTACAGTATTACTGCCGTAAATCAGGAAGAATCCACAAGTACTGTTTTTTATCCAGGTCACATATAATACAATCTTTCTCCCACCCTCTGTTGAAGTGGAGCTTGCAGAGGTGGCCAACACAGCTAGATGTGCTTTGGGGGTTGATGCCAGCAGCTGCACCCAAAGCATGGCTAGGTTAAAGGCAAATAACCACTGGGAGCAGGCACAAGTCAGCTTGAGACTCCCCATGCCTTCAGCTGAGGGGCTGGAAATCTCACAGAGAGATGCAGATGAAAGCAGTGTCCTGTGTGGGCTTCTTCACTAGCATCAGCAGGAAGAAACTTGGTGTCTCTTTTCCTGATGGCTTTCTTGAGCCCTCACCACTTGCAATACTACTTAGTGACCCCTGTCATGGTAATAGTGATATAAAATCAGTGAATGAGCACTTCAGAATCCAGAGGACACATTTCCACATGTGCTTGATGGCTGTTTCAACATGAATGAAGAATCCAGCCTTTTTCTGTCACCCAAAAGAAATGATAGAGATCTCTGTGTCAGGGAAGTTCAAGGTGAAAAGTGGTGACGAGGAGGTGGCAGTGGCCAGGCACTGGCAGGGGATTGGATGCAAAGTGCCACCATGGTCCCCCTTAGCACAGACAGGCTCAGGTGGCCTGGCTGGCCTTGCTGCTGATGTACATTCTGAGTTTGAAACTGGCTGATGCTCTGTGAATGGTCAAGTGAAGCCTGTTCCCCATGCAGTAACTCAATACAGCTGCTGATGTGTCTCTGTCACCCCTTATTGCAATGCCCTTACATGCAATTTTACTTTCTTTTTTTATTATTGTTATTTCATTACAAAATCCCACATGGCAAAGTGATAGGGAGGGAAGTCTGGTGCTAGATGCCCTTCTAGAATGGGATACGGACTCCTTGCCAATACCGGGTGACCAGCAAGCCTTTTCAAGTGCTCATTTTCACTCATTGAGCATGCCTTCTTCCAGGCCCACAGTCAGGAAATGCAGGGGAAAAAGAAAATGTTTCAAATTCTGGGTGACAGGTTGGTCAGTCATTAATTTGGTTAAGATAGTCCTTAACAATATTAAGAATTACAGTAAAAAAAAAAAAAATTCAGTCTTAGACCCAACAGAGATAAAAGCAGAGAATTCATCACACCACAACCCCTCCCACCAAAAAAAAAAAGTCTGAGAAAAGTTTCTGACCAAGAACTTTCCACACCTCACAGTTAAATCTTTATCCTCAAAGTTAAAATTTGACAAAACTACATGAGTTTTTAGGATTAGTGGTGTCAGGAACCCACCAGCCCTGCATGTGTATTTGTCCCCTGGCTGTCAGTGGCAGTTGCTGTCATGTGTGGCCTGACTCCACATTGCTCATGACTGGTGATTTTCCTGGGGAAAACCATATTACTGAGCCACTGGCCAAGCACTGACCAGCAGTGCCTTGGGCCTCAGCTTTTTCCTCAGTGAAAGTGGCAAATGTTACTTATTTTATAATTTGTGCATGGGAAACACTCTGCAAGGACAAGCTGTTATTACTGTTAGTCTTCTTAAGACAGGGAAACTTTCTGCCTTTCTTACCACCCCATGCTGTCATGAAATCTATTGTGTTTGTTTCCCAAGCAGCTAGAAAATCTTTTTATTAACATTTTTTTTTCCCCTTGCTTTTCTTTCCGGGTGGCAGAACGATCTGGCTCAGAGTCACAGGGCAAGGGAAGCTTGTCAGAGGATGAGCTCATCAGCGCCATCAAGGAAGCAAAAAGCTTTTCTTTTGAGACCCAAGAGGCTCAGCAGTCACCAAGCCTTTCCACTGAGAAGAGAGACCAACGGGTCAAACCCGGGCGCTCTGCTGCCTCCTCCCACCTGGATAATGATGCCAGCAGTGCTGAGTCAGGAGACTCAGAGATAGAGCTTGTGTCAGAGGACCCACTGGCTGCTGAGGAGGCACTGCACTCCAACTACATGACCTTCAGCCACATTGGAGGGCCCCCTCCATCACCTGCCTCCCCCTCCATCCAGTACAGCATCCTGCGGGAGGAGCGGGAGGCTGAGCTTGACAGTGAGCTCATCATCGAGTCCTGTGACGCCTCGTCGGCCTCCGAAGAGAGCCCAAAGAGGGAACAAGACTCCCCGCTGATGAAGCCCATGGTCATGGACATTATCAAGGAAGAGAATGGCTCACGCACTGACACCTCAGACTACGAAGCAAACAAAATGACAGAGAGCAGGATGAACAGGGAAAACCTGGCAGAGTCTGCGTCCTACCTGAAAAGCTCTTTTGTTGCACCAAAAGTAGGTGCTGAGCCCCTGACCTCTGCCGTCAGCACTGAGGAGCTAAAGGAAAGAATAATCCTGAAGAAACCCATTGAAGAAACTGTTATTAACCAAAGTAAAGTGTCTCCCAAGGACTCTGGCAAAAGAAGTTCCTTGGCTTCATCCCTACTGCCATTTTTAAATAGGCAGAAAGGTAAATACAGATGTTTATGTTGTTTCTGCAATGTTGCTGAGAAGGGGGAGGAGGGAGAGGTGCCTGTGCCTTGTAGGGCAGATGTTAGTAGTGCTGAGCAGAGGGCAAGTGGCACTGGATAACTGCAGCTTGAAGCTTGACATGCCCTGTCACAATCCACAAATCATCTCTGACCTTCCTATCCCCCTTTCCTTCCCCTTAGGAAAACAAATAAATACCAGCAACACTAATATTTAGGCTTAAGCATATAGATACTGGATCAAGCAGGAACCCCAGTAACTGAAGACTGATTTGTACATCAGATGTCTAGAGGACAAAGAGCAACACATGATCATTTTTCCTTTGAAATACTACCTGCCTTACCCCAGGGAATGGGTGCAATCATGAAGGTGGTCCTGCCCCTCCCAGAAATGTGAAGATAGTGTAAGAAAAAAAAAGAGAAGGAGATATTTGGAGCAGGAGAGGGGTTGAGTTTGGTGAATCTGGTGTTTCTGAAGCTGCTGCAGCTTAAACAAATTTCTCACAGTGGCTGACACCCTCCATACTGAATAATGAGAGTTTTGTGTGTGCTTCCAGGCTAGTGTAGGGAGGTGGGTGGCTTGGGGTATCCATCCCAGTTCTACACAGTTTGGAGGGCATCCCACTGAAAACCCCTTCCGTAATTCAGCTCTAGGAGGGCAGGACACTTCCCTGGTACTCAGGTGAGCTCAAGGGCACTTGTCCCATAGGATCCTTTCAAACCCAATGCAAAGCCAGCCAGGTCCAGGCTTGCTGTGCCCAGTACTCAGTTCTGACTGGACCCACTAAACATCTAAAGCTGCCACCATCTTTGGGTCTGGACTTAACCCAGAGGGCCAAGAGGTCACTGCACACTGACATTGCCAGAGGTCCCTGCAGCCTGTATAGTTGACAAGGCACACACCACAAAGAGACATTTTATTCTTTGTAAGTCGCCAGCTCTAGATAGCCAGGACCTTTGTGTGCCTCTGGCTTTGCAGGCTAGTGTGGGAGGGAGAGAGGAAGAGATGCTGGGGTTGCCCCATGCTGCCCTTCTGATATCTCACACAGCTGGGCTGGGGGGCAGCAGCAGTGCATGGCTCTTCTCTAGCTTGTTTTGCAACCTGGAAAGCTGCTGCTTCCCTGAAAACAGCTGAATAGAGATGGAGGGGGGCAAACCCCACCCCTGCTGCTGAGAGAGCATCCATCTGCATTTGTACAGATGCTTGGCCACATGATGGCCTGGAGACTTGGTGGCAGACATATTTAAGTGGCACACTTTTACAGCTGATTTAGTGCCATGGACTCAGGCATGAAGTCTAGTAAGGAAACAGCCCAAACTTGCATGATGCACTAAAGACTGCAAGACCTGCAGTGCAATATAATATGTTATACTGCTGTTCTTAGCAGTAATGAACTAATGGCATTAACAGGCTGAATAAGAAACATATGATTATTGCTTGTAAGTGCTTTTCTGCCAGATTCTCAGAAGACTGGCCCAGGCCCTGCCCAAACACCAGAAGCTGTAGGGCTGATTGAATTTACCTTACACACCTTTCCACCAACATCTAGCACTGGCTCTCTGCAACCCTGTTGTGTTCTGCGTGCTGTTCTGGGTGGAAGGACATCAGTTTCATGTCTAAGTGTTAACTATTTCATAGAATCACAGAATGGTAGGGACCTCTGGTGACCTCTGGAGATCATCTAGTCCAACCCCTCTGGTAACAGAGGTATGCCTAGATCAGGAGCGCATCCAGATGGGTTTTGCAAGTCTCCAGAGAAGGAGACTGCACAACTTCTCTGGACAGCCTGATTCAGTGCTCCAGCACCCTCAAAGGAAAGAAGTTGCTCCTTAAGTTCAAGTGAAGCCTCCTGTGTTGTAGTTTGTACCCATTGCCCCTTTTCCTATCACCGGCCACCACTGAGTAGAGCCCAGTCCCACCCTCACGACCTCCACCCTTTAGATATTTCAACGCATTTATAAGATCTCTTCTCAGGCTTCTCTTTTCCAGGCTAAAGAGCCCCAAGTCTCTCAGCCTGTCCTGGCAAGAGAGATGCTCCAGTCCACTAATCATCGTGTGGTCTTTTGTTGCACTCTCTGCAGCAGTTCTCTGTCCTTCGGGCACTGGGGAGCCCAGAACTGGGCACAATACTCTAGGTACAGCCTCACCAGGGCAGAGCAGAGGTGTAGAAGAACCTCTCTCAACCTGCTGGCCACACTCTTCTTAATGCACCTCAGAATACCATTGGTCTTCTTGGCCATATAGGCACATTGCTGGCTCATGGTGAGCTTACTGTCCACCAGCACTCGCAGGTCCTTCTCTGCACAGGTGCTTCCCAGCACGTCACCCCTAACAACATTTCAGAGCATGATACTGTAATACCACCAAGGAGTCTTATATCCATGGAGTTAAATATACTTTGCATGGCTCATCAGAAGGGGGCTGGCAAGACGAAAATTGATTTTGAGCGCAGGCTACAGGAGAAGCTGTGCAAAGGAAACGCCCAGTGTTCAACCCAACCAGGTCTTGCTGGGCGTACTGCTACCAGCCCGCGGCTGAATCCCTCAGAGATCTCTCTGGTGTGTCTGCTGGGTGTGCTGAAAATCACGGTCGTTCCCTTAAATGAGAGGGTGGAGCAGAGCAAGAGTGCGTGTGGTTTGCGCAGGGATAACTCACCCTCTCTGCTTAACGTCTGTTGCCATCCAGTGGCAATAACAAAAACGGTCGGTGACTTCCTACCTCCATTTTACTGGAGCTGAGGCAGTGGAGCTATTCCCGTGCTGACAACCACTAAGCTACCTCTCTGGTTTCCACACGGTCAGAACGATGACGTTGGTCGCTGCAACACAGCTTAGTCTTGGGCAGTGTTGCACAGTTGCTGCCTGTGTGTTACCAGCTCCTCTGCCTCCTGTGGGGTGAGGAGGGTAAGGCAGAGCTGTAGCAAGACATTTGCAGTTGGGCTGTCGCTGCCCCCGCATCACTCCTGGCATCTCTTCACAGAGGTGGGCACAGCCCTTACACAAGAGGGCTTAGAGAACATCTGGCTGTGGCTCTGCGGGAGAGAAGTTTGCCAGCTCAGTCTCTCTGTTTTCTATTTTTTTCAAATGTGCAGCCACAGAGAAGGAAAATCAAGATGCCTTTGTGTTTTCCAGTAGCCAGAGCAGATTTTTAGGTTTGCTCTAAGAAAACCCTGTCTTGCAACAGATTTTCACAAATTTTGGATGGTAATACAATGGAGTGGTGTGGTATTCTCAGCACTGTGACATTGCATATCCCAGGTAACATCCAGGCTGGGCTTCCACCCAGCTTGAATATCCAGGAATTTTCAGAGAAGACCTGCTGTCCTGGAAACATGTACACTTTGGCCTGGGGCAGTTTGCAAGAAGCCCAGAGGAAGCCTGGACCAAGATAGACTGGAAAGGAGCATTTTGGCTGAGTCCTTTCCTATCTTCTCTTGCCATGCCTGTGACTCTTGATAGCCCTCACTTGGCTTACCATGTGCTGGTGTCCCTCAGCCTGGGGACCTAGATCTGGGCAGAGATTTCCCTTATGCTGGTGCATCATGTCTCTCTGCAGCCTTTCTTTCAATGACAATATTTGGAGATTCCTTGCACTCGATCCATTTAATGGAATGTGCAGCAGCTGGTTACTTTCCAGATCAGATGTCTGAGCTCAGGTTAGAAAACAGAAAAAAAGGAAAGAAAGAAAAATAAGTAGACATTAATAGTAATGTTTAATTTTCTTTTAGTTTTATGGCAAAATTTAACATACAAAAGGAAACCCCAGGCCCAGGGTTTTGAGGTAGTGCTATCACTTGCATGTTAGATGGCATGACTGTCAGGACCCAGATTCCAGGCAGAGTCCTGCTTGAAAAGCAGTCAAATAAAATTAATCATTTAAAATACTTTATTCTGTGTCATGGTCCTATGCCACTCTGCTATGAGGCATGCTGATTTTTATGCCTTATGAAAGGCTTTTCTAGCATTCATCTGGTTAGTCCCCTACAACAGCATGTCTTTACCACAAGCTCTATGTGGCTGCTGTGACTGGAAGCGCTCATGTGGGACTCCAAGGTTCATGACCACCCATCTCTGTCTGGTATCCTCGTGTCTCTCATGTAGTGTCACAAGCTGTGGTAGGATCACTTCTGGTTTTTGGAGTGAAAATGGCAAATGGCCTGGGCTGATGGATATGCTTCACCTCCCCTCTGGTGCCTCTCATGCTATCTGGAGGCATCCAGGGCTGTCACAGAACGGACAAGCAGAAAGCAGTGTAGGCTTTTCCCCTTTAATCTCTCACTGCATCCACCCATTTTTGGTGCTGCAAACTGATTTTACAATTTCTCACACAGATGATTTTCCAGCAGATATCTGGGAGAGACCTTAAGTTATTAGGAAAGCTTTTTCTTCAGCAAAATGTCATCTGCATCAAGTTTACACATCCCTGCTCTTGGAGGAGTTGCTACTAAGGCATTTTTCTGTGGGCAGGGGATGTTTGGTAGGGTGGTTTAACAATCTGAGGCTCGTTTCTCATCTACATGCTTTCCCCAGGCTGGCTCTGCAATCAGCAGCAAGCCAGGCTGTGGCTTAACCATGCGGTAATGTTAGTTTAATATTTTAGTGCCATCTGCTGTATGTGCCTCCACGCTCTGGCCCATCTGTTTTGCCTGCTTCAGTTTGATTTTTATGTGGCTCCAGTAGTTTTGCATCCTTTGGAAAGTCCCTGCTTGGAAAAGCTGTATGGGAGAGGGATGTCCTGTCTGGGGCTGGAGTGTCTTCACCTTGCCATGCTGAGGAGGAATGGGGCAAAACCTACCTGGAGAAGTAAGCATGTGAATCCAGACCTAGCCTTGCCTCAAAATCTTGGGAGTAGATTGGTGAACCTCTATGTGTTCGCCTCCCACAGAGAATAATGTAGGTGGGAAGGGACCTATAAAGATCTCTGCTGCAATCTCTTGCTCAAAGAAGTTGGGTCAGATTGCTCAGGGTCTTGTCTACCTGTCCATCTCAGCAAAGAGAGTGTCTAGAGGTAGCTGAGAGTTGGGGTCTGTTAATCTGGGTCGGTCCTGTGTTGTTGCCTCAAAGCTATTAGCTGCAGGCACACTGCAGAGCAGGATAAAGGAGAGATACCACTCAATGTGGCTTCATACAGAGTGGGCTGGCAAGAACTTCCCAAAGCCCAGAGAGCCCATTTCCCAGCCCACAGCCTGGACTCCTGGTAGGGCCCTCTTGACAGATGCTTGTGACTCATTTGGAAAGGCCTCTGTTGGCAGATCCTCTACCAGCTCCCAGGTATCTATCGAAAACAGTTGCCATTCTTCCATCTGTCTTTAGGCTAACAGCTCTGCCTGCTGCAGTTTTCTTCTCTGGCCATGTTTTTGAACTTTCTGACCTGACTTGTTGGCTTTGTTCTTTTCTATCATTGGTCAAATCCTTCTTAAAGTGGAGGGAGTGTTTGTATGGAGGTTGTCCCGATGTTGATTATGGGTTACTTGCCTGCTCCACAGACTAACACTGGACTTGTAGAGCCCACTGCAGTAGGATGACATTGAGTTCCATTGCTGCAAGAGGGGTCTCTTTTGTGTTGCTTGGAAAACCTGTCCATCCTTCTGTAGCAGGCTGTGATAACCCATTTTTTCCCTGCCTGGGCTCACTTGACTCTGTTGATTTTCTACATGTGATAACAGGAGTGGAGGAATTTTTGAAGGGTTGGGAAAACCCATTTGGAAAAAAAAAAAAAAAAGTTAGCTGTTATAGTCCTGCCCATTTCTGAGAAACTGAGAACTTGCATGACTTACTGCTCAGATGGTAGAATGCCAGCTGAAGTGGGCTTGCTCAATTAATGCAGAGCAGATTAATCTAAGGAGACAGGTGTTTTCCAAGCACTATGAGCAGACATCGAGTGGAAGAGGTTCTGTAGGCATGACTTACAACTTTTCTACAAATCTTCTGGACTTTTCCCCTCAGGAAAATGGATTCTTTTTCTCCTAGGCTCTCTGATTCACAAGTCTCTGCTTCATGCATGGCCCTTTCCCGGTCTACCCTCTTTAGAAACTGATAGTGTGCACATTCCATTGAAAAACAGTGAAATACATTAAGAGTAGAGCATCTTGGAGGAAGAAATGACACCTGCATTGCTAAACCCCATGCTAGGGGCACACCTGCAGCACTGGCAATCAGTCTATTGTCCAAGCCAATCTTCACTTTCCATACCTATGACTGTCCTGATGTAAGGTCAGGGATGAACTTAAGACTAAGGTGGTGAGTGGGGGAAATGCAGCTAAGACATACTTCAGCCTCCTCTTCTCTCTCTGCTCTGATGCATGTTCTTCCTTGGCTTTGTGGCCTAGCAACTCCAAGTTATGGTGAAAAAAATGGCCAGTTAGATATTTATTGGCTATATTGATGACAAATGGTCAATAAAGAGTAAGAAACCACTTTTAAATTGATGTTTCTGAGGCATGCAGAGCTGCAGCAAGGGGCAAGGGGTAAATGTCTTACCGAGAATAGTTTCATACCAGGGATTCACCTTTCCATGGTACATTCTTAATATTTTGGAAAGTGTAGCAGTAGACTGGTAGACCAAGAGGTGTTGACTTCCAGTTGCTTTGCAATTCTGCTTTTCCTCCATTCAGGGACTCTCTAAACACGTGACAGGACACAAACAGCGAGCTGTAATGATGTGGACTCTGCAGACACATTCAGATATCCTCTTTTGAATGTGTGACTTTTGAATGTCAGAGGCAGTGGGGCCTTAGACACCATCTCCAGACACTGTGACATGAGGAGTTTCCCCATGCCAGCTGAGCTGCCCCATGTTCCTCTGCCTATGCAGGAGGAGAGGGAATGTCACAGAAACCTTTTTTCACTGGGGGCCAAACAGTTGGCAATGTTTCTGCCTTTGCAACAGGCTGTGACCTGCCTTCCCATTTCTGGCCAGTTAATGCAATTCAGGTGCCACATGATAGCTTGTTATAACTGCCAAGCTGTGATAACTCAACCAAAGCTGAGCTGGAGAGACCTAGAGACGTGCAGGTCACGGTGGTGAAAATGAGCAGTATGCACACCATCAGGTCTGTGCTGTACATGCTTTCTATTCCACTCCTCCCAGACCCTTTTTTTTAATCAGGGAGGGAGGAGTGTGTTTGGCACTTTCTGGCCTCAGGTATGGTTGCAGGGTCACCTGTCCTATCTGCAGAGGGGACAAGGAGAGCTGATAGATGATCAGATGCTGATCTCCTTGGAGTCCCGGTCTAATGGGAGCATAGCAGGGTTTCTCTTGGGAAGAGTAGTCACTTTGAGAAGATGTCTGAGCCCTGGAAAGGATCAGAGCAAAGCAAAGACCAGGAGTTTTTCTCTCCTCTTCCCAAATGATGGCTTTCCTGGGATCAGTAACCACCAAGTGCAGTAATGCCCTCTCATGACTAGCATCATGTGCATATACCAGAGCATGTCCTTGATGTGACCTTCAGATCACAACTGGCTTTGTCTACAACCTGAGTACTTGGCCCATTTCACCACTGGCATCTGTGTCCTTTCCTGATTTTCTGTCTGTGCTCATGAAAATTACTCCTTGTATGTTGGGTAGGGACAAACTTTTAACACATGTCAAAGCATCTTAAACAGTGGATGGATGCTCAGAGGTACTTTTAAAATTGGACATAGCTTAATGTAGGAGGATCATATGTCTTCTTCTGGGATTGCTATCCAATTCACTGCCTATGTGTGAGTAGAGTACAGAGCTATAAAAATTTATAGGCCTTATCCTTCTATTTCCATATATCTTCCCTGTAAAAGCAAAGGACTGTCTCTGAAGAGCTGTCATAAGGCCCAGCACTCAGAAGTATGCAGACCTTTCTGATAGGTATGTGTGTTAGTTTAAGCTGACTGGCCCCACTAGGAGGGATGAGGGATGGGGCTAGCCCCCCTCCCCTCAGGTGGCACAGAGAAACAGAGCAGACTGGATTGTATATTCTACACCATGCTGATGTCATGCTCGCTATGGCTGGGGTTTACGGCGCTTGAAATATATTCTGTAACTTGTAAAGTTTCCTGTTCCAGGTTTTTTATGTTTCTTCCCCAGTTTCTGGGATGGGTTTTGTGCCTTTTTGTTCCAGTTTTGGTTTCTGTGTGGCAGCAGGGGGTTTTTGTGTTCCTTTTCTCCTTTTTTTTGTGTATTTGTTTGGTTTTTTTGTTTGTTGTTTTTGTTTGTTTCCCATTGTGTAATCCCTGCAATAGAGTAGTAAATTGTACTTATCTCAGATGACATTTCAGCTTTTTTGTCAGCTCCTTCCCTTCTTGCCCACCCAGAGGGGAAGGAGCAGGGAAAAAGAAAATCCCTCTGTTGTAACCAGACTGCCAGCAGTCAGCTGCCAGCTGAGTTAAAACCAGAACAGTATGACACAAGATGGTATTTATAAAACATTTATGTCAGGTCAAGACAACATTATGACCAGCAGAAAAACAAAAATAAGAGCTACTTGTTTGACTGTATACAAGTACCTGATGGTTATTTCAGATGTTTAAATATCAAAGCTGTGAATGGCAAAGTGTGTGCCAAGCGCAGCAAGCTGGTGTGTATCTGTATACAAACAAGAACCTGCTGAGAAGAGTTTGAAGAAGATGTTTAATGTGTCAAGGCCTATGTCTGCCAGCTGAGCTGCACAAGCCCACTGCTTCCTCTACCTTTGTCCCCATCCACATCCCATCCATCCATTTGCCAAGCCAAGCATCCGAAGTCAGCTCAGTCCTTCTCCTGCAGAAGGCTGCAAGGAGGCTGTTGCTCTGTTCACAAGTGATTTTTCTGTCCATGTAGACACACCTTAACTGCAAAATCACTCACAGTTTAAGCATGTTTTAGAAGCCCTTTTGGTGCCTCCTGGCATCAGCAATCAGTGCCTCAGATTCCAGGCAGGGCTGGGATGTTGACAATCTGATGGCAGCCATTTTTTTACCAGTTGCCTTTGTATAGCTATACTTTGCCTGGATACTCCTAGCAGATCTCAGAGATTTGTTCCTGACAGAGAAATCTAACATTTATTGATAGCTTTTCTATGGCTGACAGAGCTTAGAGGAAAGAGAGATATTTGTTCTGAGTGTACAGAAACAAGAAAATAATGTAGTATACAATGAAGACAAAAGGTTATACCACCTGCAAGGCTTTTCTGTAAATGATGTTGAAGAGCCTTTTCCATATCCATTCATGTTTTTAGCTCAAAAGGTGCTTGGGGAATAATAAAACGAATCAAGCAAAGGAAAAAGAATATGTATTTTTATTAACAAAATATTGTGCCTGCTGATGCAACTTTCTCATAAATGTAGTATTTTTCAGGGAAATTCTGGAATATTTTACTTACTGATATAGTAGAAATTCCACTTCTGAACCTCTACACTGCTCTGTGAGTTGAGAAACATGAGCTTTCACCAGTTTCATTGATTAATTCAGATGAAGAACTCAGTCTCATTTCAGGTCAAATTTAAATTTATGATTAAGGTGATATAATGTCCATCTCAAGGAAAAGTGAAATACCAACTTTTGAACATGTCTGCCTGTTTCAGAGTGGCCCTAATTCTTCAGATCTTAAGCAGGATAAGGCCTTCCCTGAGTATTGCTAGTTGTGTCTGGTAGATTGCATGAGGTTAAAATTAAAGTATTGACTATAGTGGGGGTGGGTGTATGATAGGAGTTCTCCACTGGGAATAAAACCTGGACATGGGTATTGATTTTGCTGATGTTTTTCCTTAGCTTCTCAGAGTGCACTACTGATTGGGACATAATAACAATATTGACTGGAAAGGGGATTTATTTTTTCCCCTATTCCTCAGGAGGCTGCTGTGTTCATGTCAATTCAGAACAACATGGAAAATAAGGGACATGCAATCATACAGTGATACAAAGGGCTTTATTTTCCCCTTGAAGAAAGAATGTCTAGTCTTTTTGCCACTTTAACTGGTAGTCTTGTCTTGATTACCACTTTCTTTTTGGTTTATTTCTCTGCTGTAATTTTTTTTCTGACCTCTCTTGACCTTTACCCAGTGTGAGCTATTTCACCTTCTGTGTATTCCAGAGAGGTATTACAGGTATCCTCTTTTCCCCTCTGGCTCTAACAGCAGCTAAGTGGATACATGGGAACTGTAGCAGAGGTCATTCTGGTGGTTTGCTTTTGCAGCATTTCATTTGTGCATGAATAATATAAACAAGTACGGAGAAAAGCTCATGGTACAAGAAGACAGGTTGGTTTAGAGGGCAATAATCTTCTACCTCCACCACAGGTTCCACAAGATGCTAGCCTACCTGCAGTGAGGACATTTGGTGATGTTAAGGTTGCTAAAATCAGCTGTAGCAATGAAAGTGAAGGTTTTTCCTTTTTAGCAGTGATAATAGATTTCAAAAGTGCTCTGAGTCTGGGAAGCTCCAGCTGAGCATTGTTTATGAAAATTTGGCATACAAAGATTCTTGCCCTTCTGAAAGAGGTGTTTTGTCATTCAAAAGGACTGAATGTGTGTTTCCTGCACATTCGGGGCTCAGAAGTCATGAAGCATCTCTGATTTGCAAGCCACATTATGCAACAGTGACTGTTTTGTGGGAAAAAAGCACTGCCAGTTGGGTTGCTTTTAGGTGAAAGACTCTGCTTTACCACAAACCTCATTTCAGGGTTTATTTTCCTTGCCACTTCAGCTTGAGTCACAGGACTATGCACTGAAAGCCCTTTTACCAAAGGGCTTTATCACTTGCTCAGAGAAACCCTTTCCCATGTGGTGCCATGTGACCTTATGTGGAATTGTATATGATCTCTTCCAAAGGTTTCAGATGATGTTGAGTTTGGTTCACATTGCAGTTCCTCATAGAAGTCTTCTATAACATGGGCACCGATTAGGTCCACCTAGGTGCTGCCACTCCTCCAGTACTTTCCTGCAGTTCTGTAACATCACTGGAAAATGCAGCAAGCTTTCTCACAGTCCATGTGAAAATAATCCACAACTTGGTTCACTGGAGTGCAAACAACTGTGAGAGATGACCTCAGGAGTCCTCTAGAGCTGGGGGAACTTGAGAGGCATAGAAAGGACACAGATAATCAGTATTGCCTTTGCAAGAAGCCATGTCTTGGGGAGAGAGAAGGCTTCCAAGGCAGCTTGCATTAAGAATTTGGCATTAGACTACCCAAACTGCCAGATAAAGTAGGATTCTCAGTAAAGACTGATCCCTTTCAACCTGGATCCTAAAGAATAAGTTTCCAGGGAAACGACTCTTGGTGTTGCTACATCATCTAGCTAGATGCAGACACTATTGGAGCAGCACATTCCATACAAATGAGCAAAATGTAATTTTTTTTAATTGCTTCATATCTTTTGAATAGAAGGTGCAATGATATTGCAAGAATTAAGAGGGAAAAAGCAAATGCATATTTCCAAGGTCCAATACCATGCACATTCTGGGTTGTAAAACCTCTGCCTTGCTTGATGTTACTTGGGATCCACAGTGGTGTAAGATCAAAATCCATCTTCTGACAATCCCAGAGACACTGTTTTCACAGCGACTCATTTGAAAGCAACCTAGGATCTATGCTCACTCAGTGAGTACAATTAGCAGAGGCAGGCATTGTACAGACACATTTTTCTGATCTCTTTTAGAAATATAGACAATTCCTTAGAGAGGAGGGGGTAGTTATTGCGTATATCCTAATGAAATGCGAGAGCATCTGCTAAACAAGATCTGTATCTGGGCAACAAGCAAGGAGCAGGGTAAGAGAGCTTACAGAAAAGCCAGTGGAGATTAATAGTCAGGATTTCTGAAAGTTAGTTTGTTGACTATTGTACCATTGAAACACAAGCAGCTATGCTTACTAGTTTAGGTTAAGAGCTTTTCCAAAGACAGGAAGTTATTTCCCAAAGCAAGAGAACAGGCTGCCTTCGCTGAGCTTTTCAGACACCTGCAATGGAGCTGCTGCAGCTTTGATGCTGTAACTGAAACAGAAGGCCCATATCTAACCTTAGCTGAAAACAAAAGGTTTATTGCTCCATCCAGGGAGTCATAAGTGTGGGGGATTTAATAAAAGCCATAGTAGCAATTGTGCCTTCCAAAATGAGCAATTACCTATAGACTTGTTTTGCACAGACAGTTATTGCAGCTGGATACTGGATGCTGACTCTGCTGCTTTGGTGCTCTCAGACATGGCAATCACATGCAAACTGGGTCAGAAATTGTCTGTGCAGTTATGGCTGATGTTCCAGAGAAACAGCCCTTGGTCCTTGCAGGGAAAAGGTCTGAGTAGTGCTGTTTTGCAGGACCAAAATAAAAGTGTTTCAATCATGGTGACAGGACTTCTAGAAGCAGTAAACAACTACCTGAAGGGAGGTTGGAGTGAGGAGGGAGACAGCCTCTTCTTCTTGATGACAAGGGACAGGACTAGAGGAAATGCTTACAAGCTGTGCCAGGGGAGGTTTAGGCTGGATATTAGGAAGTATTTTGTCGCTGAAAGGGTTATCAGACATTGGAATGGTCTGCCTAGGTCAGCGGTGGAGTCACGATGCATGGAGGAGTTCAAGCAGCATGTGGACTTGGCACTTAGAAACATGGTCTGTTGTTGACCCTTCAGTACTGGGTTGAAGGCTGGACTGGATGATCTCTGAGGCCTCTTCCAACCAGGTATATTCTGATTCTGTGAACCTGCAGGGTTTATCCATGCTGAGAGCTCCAGTTTTCTCAGCACTGCAGGTTGGCAGCAGGGGATAGTAAAAGAGTCCAAGTCTCCAGGCAAAGTGAGAACGGAGATGATATTGTCATCTTGCAGATGAGATGCTGAAACATTCATCTTAAAGTCCCTTTGCCTAGAAAAGCTGGTGAATATGGGACTGAGACTGATTAATTTATCATGTGATTCATTGATTTGTTGGGTGTGATGACTTGCTTTCACTGCAATAACACCAGGAACACACAACAGAACTGGGAAATTACCTCAGGTTTTTCTGAATCGTGGTTTGTAAGATCATCCTTATTGCCTGGTTATTAACTTTTACATTCAATAGATGTCTGTAAAAAAATAATGGGTTTCTCCATCATTCAAAGTGGCAGTAAGCAGGAGCAGCAAGGTACCATGAATCAAGCAGAATGGTTAGCAACACATCATTTCTATCAAAGGCCTGATTTCCATATATATTGCTATATTTCCATAGAGCTATGGCAATGCACTTTCTACTTGTAGATTTTGGTCCTCCAGCAGCAATGAAGGGGAGGTTATATTAGAATGTTTAAATGGAGAAAAAGGTCAAAGAAATGATCTTACGAAGTGCAGAAGCAGCTTTTGCACGTGCTTAATAGTGCTAAATTATTCACTGAGCTGGCTGGGCAATCTGATATTGTAAAGCAAAATAAATGAGGGTGCTGGAGAGAAAGTGCCAAATGATGTGTTAGCCAAATACCTCAGTGTCACAGATTTCACAGAAGATCTGCGCTGGGATCCCACCCCTTAAGTGCCAGTTGCATCCCCGTGCAAGCTTTTTGTAAAGGAAGGAGTGAATGTTTTGGTCATGCACATAGGTGTGACTTCAGTGATTCCTGTGGGTCCAGGTTAGCTCAGTTTGTGATGGGAGACCTTCCCTTTGAGGGGAGGTATTGCAAAGAGCAGGGGATGGCCAGAGGGCAACTGTGTAGGGCCACATGCTTTGACAGGGCAACTGTGTTATAGCAGGAAGTCTGAAAGATTAACCTTTGTCAGTTACCTCTGTCTGGAGAACACAGCATCTCCTCTTACATCTTTTAAAGGTGTGTTGCTTTCTTCTGTTCCTGCAACCCTGTTGAAATTTCTTCCCCAGGTGACACCCCCTCTTCCTGAACAATCTGGGCAGCTGTCTGCTGGTATCCTTCCCCTGTTCCCTCCACTTTAAATTCCATAGAAACAGTGGAACAATGTCTCATCAAACTGTTTTGTACTATAGCACTATATTTGAAGGAAGGGAGGGAAACAAGCCTTGCCTTTAGCATGGTTAGGATCTGACCCTCTTCTTGGGGATGGTTTGGGAAGAGACATTGCCTTTGCAGTTACAACTGCTGTAAGTTACAACACACAACAGTATCTAGAAGGAGTATCTGGAATGAGCAGTAGACATCTAACACAGGCTCAATGCTATGCTGAGGGGGAGCTGAAAAGATCAATGCTGATAGTCATGGATTCACAGGTCTGGTTATGCTGTGGTTTGAGTCCTGCTTGGGGAGCAGAGTCATTTCCTGGCACCTCTCTGTCTGCTAAGATGAGACATGTTGCCTCAAATACCAAGTAAATGGCTCTGCTACGTATAGCTGATCTCTCCTGAAGATCTGTAAGAAAATACTCAGAGCACTCAGCTTCAACTCCTGTTGTTGTTGCTCTGATTTGGAGATGCTGGCAGATGAGATTTTCAGGATTTTATTCAGATGCAAGCTTTGCTTTAGCCCTGTGGGCAAGGGTGGAGTTCAGATCTGCAGTTTCTATTCATGGATTTGAGTCAGGCATAGGTACGTATCAAACCTATGTGTATAATTCTATACTTAAGCCTTCCCATCTCTTCCTGCCTGCTTTGTGCTAGCTCAGTAGAGAGTTACCAGTGTTACTAAATGGAGGTTTTGCAAAGAGAGCAAGGAGACAATCATGCAGCAGAAACAAAGCAGGAGCTGTCTAGGCCTTTGCAAAGCCAACATCAGCATGTCCAGTTGCGCTCTGCTGCATCCAAATACTGTGTTCTTGGTTTCTTTGGGTTCCTGCAGAATCCAATGCTCTTTCCTGTTTCCAGAGCCTGAAGCAAAGCAAACCCCTATGCCATCCTCATCAGGGCTAAGCCATACTCAGATGCAGAGTAACACAATCCCATCCACTTCCAGCAAATGCCATAAACCAGTTGTGACAGTTGGAGTTTGTAGCTGACCCCTGATGGGGTGTGCTGTGGCACGCCCTGAGGTCCTAGTCCTCAACACTCGGAATAGGGACCATAGTCCCCATCCAGCCTATTCTTGGGTTTTCTTAGGATCTCACATCCAGGTCAAGCCAGGTATGACCAGGCAAATGGAACAGGTTATCACCTCATCCCTGTCATTACTGACTCAAGAAAACAAGGTACAACCAAGGAAGTACATACATCCTAAACCACTGAGCTTTGTGCTTTCCCAGGATCAGTTCTCCCTTCCTTTCCTCAGTGACAGAATCCAGAAATGGGGAGCTAATCTCTGATAGTTTGTCTTGGGTAATCCCCTCCAAAGGGAAAAGAGATTTTAAAAAATCACAGAAATCACAGAAACATTCAGGTTGGAAAAGACCCTCAGGATCACTAAGTCCAACTGATAACCCTACCTTTTAGGTTCACCCCTAAAAAATCGAATCACTGTAGAAGGTTCTGCCACATGCTTTGGTTTTCTGGAGTTTTTTTAACAAAGTTTAACTGTAGGGGTTTGACTCTTTCCAGAAAGGTGAAAGTGCAAAAAGCGCAAGGGGGTTTCACTTCTGCTGACCAAAGTGAAGAGTCTGAAAATGTTGAGTACTCCCTGTGCAAACTTTTAGCATATTTCTAGCCAAAATAGAAAGAGAAGGCATGTAAATATTTACTGGAGTTGTGTGTCAGATTGCATCCAGGGATCCACATTTGGATAATCTGCATTGCAAGAGAAATCAGGGGAATACCAGATGACTTTGAAAGGCTGTAGTGCTAGACATATTTCTTAACACACACAAATTGCTCCCTGATTTCATAAGGATAAAGAAAGCTCTGTGCTGATTATTGGGTTAAAATCTTATTTCAGTTGTAGCACCTGGAGACCCAGTCAAGATCAGGGTCTTTTGTTAGCTGAGATAAGAGCATACAGTAAGGTCCTCTCCTTGGAGAGGCTGCAGGATTAAATTTAGTCTAATGAGAATTGTTTAATGCATGAAACCAGGGAATTCCTCTGGTTTGTGCTGGCTGAGGGTCAGCCCTGCTTCACTTGGTGCCCACTCCATCTTTCGGTTCCCCTGCTGTGGTGTTACCTTTTGGGTTGAAGGCTGATTGGAAAGGCAAGGGAGGAGGGACACAAGTGATGAGGTCTATTCTGCTTGGTTCCCAAACCTTTTCTCTATTTCACGCTATCCAAGAAGTGAGAATTGATAACTCTTGTGCTGGTGAGTCACTTACATGTCAATCAGCCCCATGTACCCCAATTGCACCTGTCCCACCATGAACGTAAACAATGAGGAAACAAGTCTAGTATTTACTTCATGAAACAGATATACAGAAGTCTGCACACCTCCTTTGAAAGATAGGTCTTTCTACCTCTTTCGGAACTGGTTTGGCCCATTATCTGTAGGTAATGTGAATAGGGGATGTTATCTCCAATTCCTACACGGTAAGATGGGGCTGCCTTTACTGCCCAGGTCCCTCATCAGTTTGATTCAAAGCTGCTCCTGTTTGCACTGCATTTGAACTCAGCACTAAGTACAGCTCATAGAGAAGGATGCAGTGGGTTTGGTAAGAGATGAAGCGCAGCCAGTCCATATGAGTGCATGATTTCTCCTGCCCTGTAGTATAAGTGATGCTTCTGCTGTACATTAGAGGGATGGAACTACAGAAGAGCTCGAGGACCAAATGGTTTGCTTTAATTATTCATCATTAGCAGCAGCTATTATTATTTAAAAGCTCCTTCTTAGCATGATATATTAACTGCTAGCCTGTTTCTTTCCTTGATTTCTACTATCCAGTGCCTTGCAGTAGTGGCTCTCCAGGTGCACCACTGCAAAATCTTCTCCATCAAGCTGGCTCAAACCCATTGCCATTCCCCAGTAACACAGGCCTTCTAGACCTCCTTTGAGGGCTCTTGCTTGCAGTAATTTATACCAAACCAGCCAGTGCTTTGCTCCTCATGCTGGCCCCAAATGCGGGCTGGATTTCCTTTGCTATGCTCCATCAATATCCCCCTGAGCCTGACTCAGCTGCTGTGCATGACACGTTCTAGGGAAGAGTTCCCACTGGTGGTGCCAGCACACCTTACTATCATCTCCATTTCCCCTTGAGAGGCACAGGCTCTGTTTACTCTTCTTTTAATAACACAGATGGTTTTAATAGTTCTCTGTCTTCACCTGCAGTTCTTCTCCTTGTCTGTTTAATGCTTCCTTCTAAGTGATGGCTTTGTCACTTAATCTCATTAAAACTTCTCTTCATTGAACTCCAACAGCTGCTTATCAGACCGTAAGCCTAATCTCCCATTTGCAATTAATTTGTTCTGTGCCTCCTACAATTTGGCATTAGATAATGGCATCACTCTCAAGGTCACTGATACACAGCATGAGGTAAACACCCATGGCTGCAACACTTGAAGCCCTGCTAGCCTCCTCTCTCCTCCTCTCTTTGCCACCCTGCTTGATTTTATTGAAAACTTTCTCCTTTTCCCTCAGCCAGTTTCTGAGGCTTCCTGTCCAGCATGTGCTGCTGTGTGACTCCACAGATCAATATCCTACACTGTCTAGGGGCAAATGCTTTTCTGATTTCCTCCAGACTCATCTGCATTTGTTTTCCACTTGATTTGCAGTTCATTCCTGCTTGATCCAAGAATATAAGCATGCTGTTGCTGAGTTACATGTTTGTAAAACTTGCAGGGCCTTGTCCTCGTTGACTCAGGGTTGTAAATGGGATACGGGAGCCTTTCACCTTCAGGCCATTGGACCCAGTGGACACTCAGTGGCTCACTCATCAATGGCATAGGTAGAAATAAGTCACAAATCACTATGATGA
This sequence comes from Indicator indicator, assembly GCF_027791375.1. Taxonomy (NCBI): domain Eukaryota; kingdom Metazoa; phylum Chordata; class Aves; order Piciformes; family Indicatoridae; genus Indicator; species Indicator indicator. The sequence continues at coordinate 29,740,717 of NC_072013.1, forward strand.
TTTGATGTCCATATTTTTAAAAAAGGAAGAAATCCTCAATTATCACAGCTCATGGTACCAACCAGATAATTCCTGTTGGTGGGATGAAGAAAGAAACCAAACACTAACCAGAGATGAAAACCAAACCAGTGCTTCCCTATTCCCTTCAGGTCCTGCAGGATGCTGGTACTCTACACTACTGCAGACTTTGCTGCCAGCCTGTGTATGAAGGTTTTTGCAGGGCCCTGCCCTGTCTGGGTTTGCTGGCTTGAGTTCCTCTGTCAGCAATGAAATTCACAGGCTAGGAAAGGCAAGAACAATACTTCTGACTCATCAGGATCTGCTGGTATAGAGCTGTCCAGAACCTTGGCAGGCTCTGGAAATAGGGTCAGTTCTGGTCCAAACTCTTCATTCTCCACAGTAGATCTATTTTCATCTCACATATTTCTCTGATCAGATGTAGTAGCTAACAAAGTCAAGTTGATTTGACCCATTCTTCCAGTTGTTACTATTGTTCCTCTGGAAGCTGTCTACTAAACTTAAGTAATAGATGCACACAGAGCTGTCATTAGATCATAGGCATTGGTATTCAATGTAGTATTGATCACAGCATTCAGAAATTCAGCAGCTGTAGAGAGCAGCTCCAAATCCATTACACAGAACTGTGGGGAAGAAATCTCACAAGCACTAAAAACTCAGGATTTTTAAGTTACTGGAGTCTGCAATTATGTTTTGTAATTGGTGATTTTTGTAAGTGTGCCTAATTTTTCTTTCCTGGTAGTCAAGAAAGAAATAATAAAAAAATCCACTGGTGAGAATTTCTGCTGCCTTTTGGGAGAAGGTAGGCTGCTGTAAACAGATATATATATTTTCTGAGGGGGGTAAATGTAGGAAGGACATTTTGCCTTTGCTCACATAATGGCTGCATATATATCAGCCCTGCTGCCTTGCTGGAAGCTGGTGTGGGGCGACTAGGCAGATCCAGCTCAGTCACTCCAGAGCAGCTCTGTGGAGCAGCTGCGTTCAAGTCGCTGAGTGCAACATTTTGGGTAAGAGGCAGCTCTTACCTGAGGACATATGTTAATTACTCCCAGTGAAACACGCCTGACTTAGCAGCAAGAAGATGTATTTGCAACAGAATTGCATGCTGTTAAGAAATGCATGGGGTTTTTTTGAATGAGTTGATGCCTCAAGACGCTGGTTTAAGGCCAGGAAAACTATGTGGTTATAGTCAAAAATAAGTTTCTGCTCAAAGGACACGCTGATAAAAGAAACTAAATTGACAGACTTCCTCCTGAGATCAGAACTGAGTTTGGTTCAACAGATAAATCTTCCAACTGTCTAAACAATCTGCATTTCCTAAATCATCCTTGTTTTGGTCTCTGTCAGCAATACACTCCTCTAAAGCATGCTGAGAACATCTTTTTAATCCCCTTATATAACACCCTTTGTGTGCTGCGCTGCCATTCTCTGTGCTCACACAGTCACTACACCAATGTCACCAACAAAAGAACAAAAATAATTTTATTCAGCGCAGACTCTGCTTCCTCTGCGAGTGACACCAAGTTTGGTTTCATTCAGCTGTGAAGTACTTGGGCCCTGGTCCCTAAAAACAGCATTGCAGCACTAAGTATTAGCTGTCTACTATCAAAAGGGATTTCCTGTCCCACTCCACACACACACCCCCTCCCGCCCCCTCCCCAGTTTGTTTTATTTTTAATGATCTATTTGTCTCTCCAGACTCAGGAGCAGGCAGTGAGAGAGCTGTGATTTGCAGCCGCAGGCTGCCCGCTCCCTGCTCTGCTTCCATGGAAACACGTGTTGGATGAAGTGAAAGCAGGCGTAGACTTCAAGTACATGATTTCCAAAATACTTGTTTTTCCTTGCAAAGAGTCCTTTACCTCTTGCTTGTACAAAACTCCAGGTAAGGAGGAAATCTCTTTAGGGAGAGACAATCTTTTGATTGCCTGACTGATGTTGCTGCAGGGGTTGTGAGCATCCTCCCTGAGTAGGTGAACACACCCCTTTGTTGCTCAGAGGTGAAATGCATGAGGCAAGGCAGGGGCAGTGGGTTTTGGAGCTGATGCCTTCCTGACAGTGACATTTGGGGTCAGGCAAGTTCAGCTTTAACAGAGTCCCTTCATGTTACCTCCATCTCCCTGGAGAGGTGAAGATCATACCCTCCTCTGCACTTCAGGATGCCAAGGATACCCAATTTGGTCATGTAATAGCTCCAGGTGTCTTCTGGGGAGCCTCTCTCCTCCCTGGGTCGTGGTAGAAAAAAATATTCTTTGCAGTTTGAGGGCAAAATGAGTAAGGGCTGGATAAAGGATGGTGGCTTACGTAGACCTGTATGGCATAGGCAGGGTTCAGTACAGTTTTTGGGTGGCTGGCATGTTTTTATGGGGAATAGGTTCAGAAAGAAAGACCTTGCAGAAGAAAATGAACCTTAAGTGACAGGCACTAGCTCTCCCTGCATCTTTCATGCAGCAGTCTATCACTAGAAGGGCTCTTATCCTGCAGGGACACCAGCTTGCTCTGCTGCTGGAAGCCCATCTGGAAACCCACTGCACAGGCATAATTCCACAGGGCTTGATCCTGTTGCAGGAATGAGTTTCTGCTGTGGTGGTCCAGTTTGCAGGATCTGGGCCTAACCCCTGGCAGCCACATGCTGAGTAACTTCTATTTGACCCCTGTTCGTTGATGAGAGGTAAAAAAACATCTTAGGTGTGATGCCTCTAATGAGGCGCTCAGGTGAATGAGTTGCTGGGTGCTACTTATGTGAGATGTTTTTATTACATAGAAAAGAAAGTCATTTTATCCTCCATCACTTGCAAAGCATCCAAATTTTGAAGGCTGCTGTTGTCTGTTACAGCCTAAGCCCACAGCAGGATAGAAACCTTTCCCAAAACAAATCCCAAGCCAAGCACTTTCAGCTCCAGGACAGCCTCCCATTTTAGTGGCTGGAAAGCCCATCCATCCTTGACCTCTTAAAGAGCTATCTCAGGCTCTGAGAGGTAAAAAATGTTACTCCATGCTGTCCGATGATTCTACAAGTTTTACACCAATCAGAGCCCTTCATTAATTATTTATCTTCAGGGGAATGTGCCAAAGGGTTCTGACACTTCAGATGTGCAAAGTAATTGCCACGTTTACTTCCCAGATAATGAGAAGGCCAAAATAAATTGTACTGAGCTGAGTGGGTGTGTGTGGGTGGGCAAGGGAGTGGGGGCAGGACCTCCCTGGCCTTATATATAGTTTTATCCATACCCTGGAGCCCACGGTGCTTCACCATGTTTCAAAGGGCTCAGGGCTGTCCCTTTGTGTGTCAGCGTGGGCTGGCCATGTCACAATGCTCAGCCATGACCACCTCCATCATTCCCTCTGGGCACCCCTCTAAGCATCCTGTCTGCATGCATCACATCTCCCTTTGCATTCTGCCTGCTCCAGGGTTGCTGTGGTTCCTTGGGCCAACACGATGGCTGCTGCTTAGTTTGCACCCAGTTGCCAGAGCAGGATTGGACCCTGTGTTGCACCCTGAGTACAGGGCTGTGCTCCTCCCCATTTGTTGAAGCGCACAGTGATGAGCAGTAGCTCTCCCTGCTCCAAAATAAGTAGGTCTCAACTGCAGGTTTGCAACCCGAGTGAAACAAACAAATGTGGAGCTGCATGGCTATATTTATCTGAAACTTGGAAGCTGTGTCTCACAGGAAACTTTGATCACTTTAATTGTCGGGCAGCCTGGGAAAAGAAAAAGAAGAGAAAACAAACAAAAAGCACAGTTAAAAAACAAGTGATTTGGAAAAGTAAGAGCTGCCTCTTCCAAAATGAAGCAGAATCCCTTCTCTACTGAACCCCAGTACTAGATAGCCTAATTTAGAGGGCTGATTTCTCTCAGCTTCAAGCCGTGGGTATTCAGAGGTAGAGGTTCTGAAAGCCTGGCCCCACAAGTGCTGAGGATCAATAGGACCCAGAATCCTGCCCTTCATTCAGCAACAGCTGATTACATCTACTGTACCTGTGAGAGATGAGGTTCATCCAAAACATGGCATTTGAGTTTGTTTTGTTTGAATGTACAAATATTGTGGTTATCTTGAATTTATCATAATTTAAAATTAATGCCATGCCATTACATTTTATCTCTGATTCATTTGCAGAAAATTATGTTAAGAATGAGATAGCTAATGCTATGTACCATGTGTTTTTTGGTGCTACTTCTCTCAATCAGGGAATTTCAGCAAAGCTCCATATACTTAAGTGTTTACAAGGAGTGGAACACTTGGGGAAAGCAGTTCAGAAATCCCAGCAGAGCTTTTACAATGCTCACCCAGACCTATTCTACTATTCGCTTTGGAATTCTCTAGTTTCTGCAAAAGCTAAATCTGTTGCAAGGAAATTTACTATTCCTGCAGAAAAAAAAGTAGTATGCTGTCCTTCCACCCCACATTGTTCATGTACATTCTTTCTCTGCAAAGGTACAGTGAATCTGTAGAGTACTTCTACCCTATCCATGTGCTATCCGTTATTGAAGCAGAGTGCTTAAATGTATTGTAATGTAAGGAAAACATTTTCCCTTCTTCAGTTTTGTCCAGTGAACTTTCATGCTGCTTATCAATTGATAAAGATGGCAATATAATTCCATTTTACATATATACATTCAGATTCACTCTACACCTCCTATTGCATATTCACACTCACCCCAGAGCAGAGGGCTATCATTCCTTTGCAGAAGCAATCAGGAAAATGTAGCTTATGGTGCTTAATGGTATCATCAGGGAAATCTGAATTCCTCAAGCCTTTTATTTTGGTTTTCTAAATGTGAAATAGTTTCGCTGATCCATCCTTAATCCTTTGGCCATAAGAATGGGAAACGAAATTGTCTTTTCTCAGATACTCAACATCAGCATCCAAATCACGACTTTCTCATTGTGTGCAGAGGGGGAATGAGGATACACGTTATTCAACTACGCAGAGATGGAATCAGTTTTTCAGAGAAAAATAAACACAAATTCATTTGGTTTATCTGCATTCTCCATTCTCCTTCCCCCCCCCCCCCCCCCCCCCCCCCCGATTTTGCATCTGTTTGCATAAGAAGTCTAGTTTTAGGGATGACTGATGTGGAGTTCCTAATGAGCTGGCTCCAGGGTGTGGATTTTCATTACACGTTTTGCTGATTTGATGCTGGAAGCTTGCTTGACCTTGCTTGTAGTATCTTCCATAAGATACACACATAGCCTTTCCTCTTCCTCTTGCCACATGTGAAGGGATGTGCAGGGGCAGGGCCAGCACCTCCTGTACTCCAACCATCACTGATTTTTTGTGTAGCTCTTCATCCAGCTGATGTCTTAAAATGCTCCACAAAACCATTTCCACTGTTCGTTTATCCAACAAGCACAACTCTGACCACATTCCAGGCAACACTTCTGACACACCATTTCCTGATCTAATTCCTCTAATTACCCCAGAGGCCCATAATAGCATTTAAAACTCAGAGTGCTGCTTCACTGTCCAAAGTGTTTCTCTAGCCAGGGCTCATACTGGCTCTCACCCTAGCCCTGCTCATATTCTTCTTTGCTTTTTATCTCTCACAGCCTGGCCCTGACATTCCTGTCTTACACACCAGTATTTTATGTCCTTTGTTTCTTCTTTTGTAGTTTTTTTTTTCCCTTGGACAGTAACCTTGCATTAACTCACCAGGCCTTCACACCATGCAGCACCGTGAGCACTGCTGCAATGAGCAGCCACTCTCTGCTTCCTCCATCTCCTCTGCAAGCACTGTGGTGTTACACTCACTCAGGACCAGAGTCGCTGCTTTCTAACCTCCCCCCTGTTACCTCTCTCCTCTTCTTCTGCAACTCTGGCCAAGATTTTTCCATATTAGCATCCTATTTCCCAGCCTGAGAGTGATCTAGAGCTGTGGCTCGGTGAGTGCCATCCCTCTCTTTGCAGAGAGCATTTTGGTACCCAGGTGTCTCACATCCATAGAGCAGGCGGTAGTGGCTATTCCATCCAGCGGTGATCTGTGGCTGTTTTCCAGGGAAAGCTGGGGTTGCCATGACAATTGTGTGTCGGTCAGGCTGGTGCACACGTAGCCACAGCATCCACACACCTCCTCCACTAATGCATTTATCTTTCCCATCCTGTTGTGCAGTGGGGTGGGGGCAGCAGAGAGGGATGCAAAGATACCCATGCTGAGATGCTCAAAGCAGCTCTCCAGCATGATGCAGAGTGGGGAGCAGCTCAGAGCCTGCTGGCTGACTCCCTTCCCCAAAGAAAATTAATTTTGGGGGGACCAAGGGCTGAGGTAAGAGGTTTGCTCCGCAGTAGGTCATTCTGCACATTTGCCCACCCGCCTGGGTTGGGCCGGCAGGAGGAGCACTGGGTACATGAGCAGACGAGCAGCAGAAACGCTGCGAACCAGAACCCATTTGCAAGCACCCTTGGCTGCCTCTGAGGAATCCAGCCTGAATGAAGGGCTTGTGGCACTGCTGCAAATTAAATCTTAGTCTCCTGAGCCTCTATCTGCAGGCTGTTTGTTCAATTTGCAGTCACATTTGCACAACGATAGTTGCATTTTGCACTAGCCCCTGAATTGGCACCTGGAGCTTCAAAACCTGGGCCTGATCCAATTAGAGCAGAAGCCCTTGAGGGGCAGCCCCTATAAGGTGGAAGCAAGGCTTCGGGTCTTTCTGTGGGCTCATCTTTCCTGAGGGCTGCACTGCAGCTACCTCAGCCCAGGACTTGGATGTGCAGAGGAGAAAAGGGCAGGACTTGATCCAGCAGGACCTGTCTAGTGCTGCTGTGTAGCAGAGCTGCATTGGTGTGGCACTGTGCCTGGCTCACAACAGGGCTGCCTGCCTGGGGCACAGCTCTCTCTATGCACCACTGTGCCACGTGCCTGTGTGCTTCTGCTGGCATGGTCCCTGCTCATGCTCTTATTGCTGCTTCTCACTGCCTCCTCCTCCCAGCAAAGTGTCTCAGAGATGCTGTGCCTGCCTTGCAGAATGCTACCAGTGGAAGGGAAAACCAGTGAGATGAGCTGCTCTGGGACAGGAAAGCCAGTGAGATGAGCTGCTCTGGGACCACCTTCTCTGTCTCCAGCACAGGACCCTGCTCAGGCAGGTGGTACACCCACATGACAAAGTCCAGGCTTCATTTCCCCAGCCTGGGCACTGGCTGGCAGACCTTGCTTTGAGAATTTACTGTAAGTGTGTCTTCTTCATCTGTTCTGAGTATGCTTGATCAGAGAGGAGGCTCCACTTCCCCCCAGAATCCTTCCCCGGCACCAGGCCAAGAGCAATGCAATCACAATTCATCTTAGTGATATTGCTTGGTCTCCACTAGTTCAAGAATGACAGCCAATAACACCAGCCTGCAAGTGCCACTGCAAAAATGTGAGGCTTCTTTGCTAGAGCAGCAGATGTTGTGCTGCAGAAATGTTGTGCTGCTATGTCTGGGTGCTACAGAAATAAAGCTTTAAAAGCAGATGATGGCCCAAATTTAAACAGACCAAGCAGGCCCAGAGTTTTAAGAGAGATGATTCCCAAGGTCATGCAGGAAGCCTGTGGCTAACGTGAAGACTGAACATAGATCTCCTGAGGCCTAGCCATGGTGTGGTCTCAGGACTGTCTTCGCTTTTGTCTTCCAGTCCATTAGGAAGCTCAGTTAATGAAATGGAATGAATAATGCCAGCTGCAGCACCAGCAACACTGTAAGGAAGACAAATTTAGCAGCACAGGCTTAAAAGCGGCAGGCTTGAAATTGGAGGTAGGCTGCAAGTGCCATAAGAGCCTGCTCTGCAATAAGTCAGCTAGAGTTTTAGGGTCTTGTCAGCTTTACTGACCAAATCTTAAATAAGGAATGAAGATGTAGCAACTGCCTCCCCCAGAGGAGAGAAACACCCAATTTTAAGGTTTCTAGCAGCTGAAAAAAATGTAGTCCCACTGGAAAGAATCAAAAGACTTTTCTAGGTCAGTGGCAGGAATAGAGCCTTCATTTCTGTGATCCTCATGGTTCAAAAATATCATTAAAGAACCAAGAGGAATTATCCACTGCTGAAGAGCCAGGAGTAAATCAAAACTGATACTTACATGGTAGATGCACTGTTGCTTGCAGTAGTCCAATAGTTCAGATGGCATTACAGAAATGTCACCATCTCTGGAATCCTCTGGTGAAGAGGATCTTGCCAGATTCATTGGGGGATTGCACATCAGCAGTTCAAAAACCAAAATGGAAAATTATTTCTTAACAATAGCACCAAATGACTCATTTACTAGGATTCAAGGAAAGGTCTCTCATTCCCAGGGAAGGAAGGAAGTGGAAAGTCTGTATCACCTGATTCTTTCACCCACTTATTTGACTCACATCACATGTTTGTTGCCAAAGACCTTATGATAAACCAAAACACTGAGCAAAACATGGGCATGAAGAACATTTCTGCTGAGCAGAAAGTGAAGCAGAGGCAGCAGAGCAGAAGCTCATCAACACATCTCAAAACACACTTGTCTTTGTGAACAACCCAAATATTTTGATTGATGATTTAAAAAGACCCTCATAAACCTAGGCATTTCAAGACTTCTAAAAGAAATCAGAGTGGAACATTATGTGACATGCTGTGACATGGGATTTCTTCTGTTATGAGTATTCTTCTTCAGACACCTGTTTAAGACCATATCGTCTTTTTCTTTTTTTTTTTTTTACCAGCATATTGATTCCTTTTATGGTCTAAAGACCTGAGGGAAAAAAAAAACCAACAATTCATCACTGAGTCACATCTTCTAAGGGAAAATGGGGGCAAAAGACATCAAGAACAGAGCTGTCTATCTTCTACCTATACTTTGAATAGTGATGGACCTGAAGTAGCCATGAGCATCCCCCAGCTCATGGCCTTTACACCTGAGCTGCCTCTGAGCAATTCCACAGCCCAGAAAATGTGTTGGACAAGACAGCATGAAGGATGAGAACAGAGCCAGGATCTGGCCCATCCCTCTGCTATTGACAGCCTCCTCATGAAAATGTTATTGCTGGCTGCCCTTGCCTTGGAGTACTCTGGCAAAATTTCCCCATTGCTCTTTAAAGCTTCAAGACATATTAATGCAACTTTTAAAATAGCATCCCCTCTATTTTTGTGGCTAATGCTAAAAAGAAATTAGCTTAGAATAAAAACCCAATGATCTTCCTTAATGCCATTTTTCTCCTAAAGTGCTAAATATCAGGATCTTACGGCACCACTTTGCAGATCTGGTGCTTGCCCTCAATGTGTCCCACAATGAGTTGACGTGGAGTGATGCAGAGCACTGTTCTGAGAAACATAATCAGTCCAAAGTGTCTTCAAAGTCATTGCTCTTAGAGCACAACTGGTGATGGCTTCAGCTCTGTCTTTGAATTTGTTATCACTAAATATTATTTAAAACCAATGCTGATTTCCACCCTGCCCTCCAACAGGACAGTTAAGGGACAGCCCTGAAGTTTAGGGCCATGTGTGATCCTTCCTGGAACACAGTGAGTACTTAGGAGCTCTCATGGACTACTATGTCAGTTCAAGTATATTTACCTAAAAAGCCTTAGATGTTGCTAACTCTGTCCTCATCAGAGCTCAGCAGCAGTGCAGGTAGGCTGGGTCAGTGTGGGAGGGCCTTTGGAAGGAAGTAAGGTAGGGGCTGAGATGGCTTGTTGTGTCTCTGTAAGCAGCCCAACCACGGTGGCCCACATACCATGTCAGGGTGTCCAAGTCCTTTGTTGAGCTGCAGTTTGCACTTCATCTAGTAGACCCTACTGGGACTGGAAGGATGGAAAGAAATGAGGCAGACAGCAATACCCTATTCATGTGTTAACTTGGCCAGATGTTTCCTTCAATGGGAGCTTAGGATGGACTGAAAGCAGCTAGGTGACTTTATTCTTTGGAGTCCTTCCCTCACACATCTTCCATACATGGGTGATTATCTCCAGCAGAGCTAGAGAGCTACTTAACAGGCAGATACTGAAAAGCCCACTTGGCTTGTGGCTGTGCCATCAACACTGGACTTTAGGTGACCTCACTGAAACATCTTAACACCTATAATCAGTGACATCAGCAAAAGAGTAACATCTGTAATTCAGTAACATCTGTAGTTCAGTAACATCCTGCAGCAGAAGGAGTCTTCTCATGGACAGGGCTCTGAAGGCAAGGGAAGCAAATCCCACTCACTGCTTTTAATCCTGCTTCTGTTCATGATCACAGGAAAATTGTCTTCCAACATTGTAGCATCCTGCAGTTGATGCCAAGATCTGTGCATGTTTCACTCTTTTAAGAGACAGGCAGTGCTGTGCTTATTTGTGCATTTCAGTCTGCCCAGTAGAAGCTTACTTGGTGGTCCTGGTTTAGTTCTGTTGCAGAGAAGTAGTTCTCATCCTCAGTCTATTGATGGCCAGCTGCTTAGTCCTAATTCTGGCTCACTGCTTGCTGAATGCATGATTTAAAATCTCATTGCAGAAATGCATTTTTAATCAATTACCATTTTAGGCCTGGATCCACCCAGAGCTCATTGGGATTTTGATGAACTTTTTGTGGACACCTATGTAGACACACATGTGGTGTTAATGCCAGGTGCTGGCTCTGTCCCTCACCTGACTCAGCTCCTGGAATAAGTAAGTGCACACCAAAAACCTCCTCAGCCCATTCACGTTACTGGTGGCAAAGTGATGATTTCTGGTGTTCATAATTTAAAATAACTCTGGAAGTAGTATGGGACAGTCTAATCTTATGAGGCAGGTCTGAAGAGACATTCATCCAAAGGGAAGGATTTTAATAAGAAAACTGATGGCATGGTTTATTTTGGTGGCCTGGGGAAGGAGATAGAGACCTGAAGTCTGGGAGGAAAAAAATTCTCTACAGCAATGAAGGAAAGCAGAAATCATCACTGCTTCATACAACACTGGGATGTTAAATGTACATGGATGACCCTTCTGTCCAGAGGGAATTTGTCTTTCATAACTGACTGAGAAATGTGGGTAACAGTCAGACTGACCAGAGATTTTGTGTCTTCTCGCTGCTGTATAACAGTAAGCTTCACTTCACTGGGTTTTGAGGGGGGACTTCAGGATTTTTCATGTGAATGATGACTCTGGTTTATACACACTGCTTGTAAGTACATTGTGTTATGGATTAGTGCTGGAACCTTATTGCAGAGCTGCAAACAGCATGCAGGGCAAAGTGTATCAATAGGGATATTTTCTGCTCCTCCAAAGGATCTAAACCAATTAGTCTATGCTGAGAAATCATCCCTTGCCAGCCTGTTTCTTCCTTCTTTTTTTTTTTCCTTTTCTTTTTCTCTCTCTCTCTCTCTTTTTTTTTTTTTTAATAAAGACAGGAAGAATGCAAAATCAAGACTTTCAACATTGTTTGCAGATTATTTCATCTTACTATATACAATGACAAGTGAAGCCAGTTCTGCACCAATTAGTTAATTATTTCCCTGTTAAGGGACTGAAGATGTTGGATTCAAGTCTAAGCAAGTCTTTTGGGGGATTTCAAAGATGGTTTTGAAACATGAACAATAGCTATTAGCCTCTGTAATGCCAGCAGAGTTTCCTAGGTAAATCTGTGGTGAAAGTCTCCTTAAATTTTGGCTTTCTTCTATGAGATGAGTTACCTGAGGGAAGGATAGGTGACCTACCACTGACAATGGGGGAGATCTCTGTTAACTCAGGAGTTAAAGACCATTTGTTTTTGAAACCAAAAGAGCAGAGATATTCGAACTTCATTCCTCATGCTAATGTGTACATGACCCACTGGGTCTGTGCTGGTGTCTATTTCCATATAAAAAAGCTAAACTCAGCCTTACGTGGCTAAAGTAAAACTACTTCATAAACTAGCATGATCTGAAAGATTACCTACAGCCTCAATGCTGAGAGATGCCAGGTGGGATTGTTCTGTCAATGATGACTGCACAAAGTCTTATATGCTGTATCTCAGTTCACTCTTCAGTGAATAGGGAAACTTTGGAGGGAGTTTCTTCGTGATTAGTAACCACCACAAAATCTGAAAAGGAAAACAAGTTGGGTGGATGTGAAATATTTTCTTTCCCAGTATTCACTAAGTATGGCCATTGCTTAGCTATGATGTCTCTGCAAGGCTGCTTATTTATTGATGGGGAAACCAAGGCAGAGACAGTGTCTTACTAGAGCAAGAGTGTTGGTATTGATGTTAAAATTCAGCTAGTAGTGGGCTCACAGTTACTACAGAGAGCACTTGATTTTTCACAAATTGTCCTGTTTACCTACACCCTTGCACCTTGAATCCTGGTCTATGCAGCATGTTGAATAGTGAGAGGAGGCAGTATTCATACCCCACGCATGCTAACTGGGGTGCAGCTTGCACTGTTTGGCATGCTGGTGTGGCAGAGCTTGGCGGGAGGGGCTGGGGGGCTATGTGGGTCACCCCATGACTGTGGGTGCTCATGCCTGCAGCAGGAGGAGGGTGATCCCCAGTGGTGTGGATACTCTGCTGTTTGTCTCTGGAATAGTTTTGACCAAAAGGGAAAAAAAAAAAAAAAAAAAAAAGAGCAAAATGGGAGTTGCTCTGTTGGGTTTGGATCCTGACCTTGTTTTTATCCTGCCTGTTCCCTGACCTCACCCATCTGGTCAGAGGAATGGTGGGCATCAAATGTGGAGGGGTTCGACAACATTTAGCCCTCACCAAAAAAATGAAGAAAACCCCATATTTCATCACTTAAGAAATTTCTGGAACATGAATTCAGTCACAACCATACAGCCACATAGGAAACACAGTTCACCCCCCGCTCCCGCCCCCCCTCCACCCACACCCAATTTGTTTTTATTTCTTTACCATCAGGTTGTCTTAACCATTTCGATGGCTTAGGAGGCTAAGCCGCCGAGCGCAAAGCTTTTGATTTGAAAGGGGACCGCATCCCCTTTTCAAAGGAGCCTGCTCCCTAGGGCAACCACATCACACTGCTGATTTGCTGCAGTGGAGACCGCAGCGCGTACAATATGCCCTCCCCCCTCCGCCTGTGCTGCTTACAGCATCAGTCCGGAGCCGAGCAGGGAGACGGGAGCGGTACCCGCTAACCCACCCCTGCTCGGGAATGCCTGACTGCTAACGCAGTGCCTCAGACCAAGGGACCGGCAGTTCCTCCGCTCTCCGAGATGCAAGCCAGTGCCGATTCCACCAAGATGGACTGTCTTTGGAGCAACTGGAAATGTCAGGGTATTATATCTATTCTAGTGTTGCATGCTAGAAAGACTGCATGTCAGAGGAGGCAAAGGCAGGATCCATCCATTTTCGCATTGTTCACCTGTGGGCCTTTGCATGCTGTTTTCTCTCCCTCCCCGTGAAGCTTTTCTTTGAGGATAATTTAAGAAAGATAAAAAGCCCTTAATTTTGTTCTTTGAATGTATTTCTCTCGTCTCCGGCTGCCTCATCCTGAAAGTATCCAGGATACAGAACCTTCCTTCCCACCTTACAGCTCACTCCCAAAGCATCCGCCCATGCTGTTAGCGGTTTCATTTCTCATCCCTGCCTCTCTCCGTCGGGCTGCCTCTGGCCATGGTTTCATACCTTTCGGGCATTAGGAAAGTCGGGTGACGGTGAATTTGTGCTTGCTCGGGCTCGCGAGGGTTCCGTCGGGCGCCTCAGTACATCCTACCCACGGACACACCCATGGAGAGGGCTTAGCCTAGCGTCGACACAAAGAAAACGCAGCTTCGGCAAGGAGTGCGATAGCACTGAGGCAGCCGTGGCATTGCTGCCCACTTCCTACTTTGCTGTAGGATTGCTTTAAAGAATCCTCTACAAATTAATCCCTTCGTTGTGCTTTCCAGCCCTCAGCTGAGCCCGCCGGGGGCAACATGGTGCGATGATGTTGTGCTGCTGCCGGGCAGCCATGGGGAACAATAGCATCTCCCTTTTGGGCTTATTTTCAGCTTATTTTGAGCGGGTCAGTGTCTGCGCTGGGTGGGGCAGGCTACCTTCCCGGGCGCCTCGGACAGCTTTCCAGCCATTTTTAGTCAGCTTCACACTTCCCAGCCATCATCCAGCCTTTGTTTTGATAAAAGACAGTCTCTGTGACGCTGCTCGGTGGGTAGATTAGAGGGAGAAAAGCTAGCAGCTGATCCTGACGGGCAGGCTGCTGTCTGCTTTGAGCAGGCATTGCTGGAATGTATTTTTTCATTTTAAGGTTTGCTGGAATCTATTTTTTTCATTTTAAGGTGCATGTTTACGCTGAACGGACGGTGCATGATGTTGATACTCACAACAGAGGCCCTGGGAGAGAGGTGACTAGCATCATCTCATGAAAGGATCCAGGATGCTTACAGACATAGTTTCATAAACAGCTCAGTGTAACAGAAGGCAGAAGACCTTTGGGGAGGGGAGGGCAGAGGTCTTTCAGGAAGACATGTCTCTAGGAAGCTGGATATTTTTGCAATCTTAATACTGCACTTAATTAAGTCTGAGAGGTTTTTAAAGAAGATGAGTAGCTGGAAAGTAAACATGCACCTGTTAAATGCCAGCCTCTAGCATCTCGGGCTGTCCATGCCTGAATCAAGAGCTGGGGGTTTCTACAGGGTGGCTTGATTCCTTAAGTTCACATGGGAGAGCCACAGCCAAACTTCAGGATCTTTTCATCCAAGCTTTGTGGATAAATTCCCTTGTTAGGTGGGGTCTGGGGGTTTGTTTGTTTGCTTGCTTGTTTGTTTTTTGTTTTGTTTCCTGAAAGGATCAATATTTTACTCATCCTTATAAAAACCTTAATTTGCTGAGTCAGATTGCTGAACAACCTGTATTTAGAGGCAAACTAAGTATTTTACCTCTTTATCAGAAAAAAATAATATTTTTTCATAAATTAAAAAGGGGGCAATAACAAATTTTATGCTGCTGTTGTTTAATTACAAATTAATAATAATAGTGAGGTTTCTCTCCTTCTGTGCTCTTCTTTTTGAAACCAAGAGGTAGATTTGCTGAAAATTAAATGACACAATATGTCCCATGCTGATTGGAGAAAGAAAGAAAGAAAGAAAAAAAAAAAAACACCAAACCAAACCAGATCTGAAAAAATCAACGCAGCTAAAATAAATCACTTGCCTCACTTTCACATTGTCTGCATATCTTCTTATTTTTCTTGGGTGGTGCTTTCAGATTCAAAAATGATTCTGCAGAAAAGATGAAATAGATATAGAAAATTATTTCTGTCGGCAAAATTCTTTGATCAGTCCCAGATAAAATAGAAGAAATTTAAAATTCAGAGGAATGAAGACTACAGACTTGATTCATTGATTCTTTTAATATCTATTATTCATGTAGTCTCTGTCTTAACCCAGAATATCAATTTTGAGCAAACTTGGAGCTGTACAATTTTTGGCAGCTTTATTATCAGTGGAATTATGGTTCCTTTTAGGAAACTTTGGAATAGGTCTGTGAATGTAAGGGATGCAGACACAAACCTCAGTAAACACAGAGCATATTTTTACTAAAATTATGGAGATATTGAGGTTAACATAAGTTTTGGTTAATAAACAAACAAACCAGCAACTAGATATATTGTTGCTTACAACTGGTTTAAAATCAGGTAGACATCTTGAGAAGCTGCAGGGACTCTTGGTGAAGATTTGGCTTTGCCCCGCCTAATCAACATATGGTTATTTTCCTTGCAATGAAGCAACCAATGCTGCTGCATATGCTTAGAAGTATTGCAATGTGTTTCACCTGCCTATCCTGAAGATATAGCATGATATGTCAATGGTAGACCATGATCCAACCCCTCAGGGGAGCAAGAGAGTGAATCACCCCTGCTGGGTATATGCATCAGTCAAAATATTGTCACAGGCAGCTTGGGGGAATTGCAGCTGGCTTCCACACCCAAGTCACCTTCCTCACTGGAAGGTGATGCATTTGAAGTAGGCTGGGGTGGAGCCATGCATAATACATGAGCATGCAGAGGAATGTCTCTGACTGGCCATGCTGGTTGATGTGGGCCTTCATGTAACAACCTATGGCCACTGCCAGCCACATGACGCATCTTGTTGCACAGCTTCCAGAGTGGAGCTGCTGGAGGAGGTGTGCCTCTAGATGCAAGTAATGGGGCAGCTATTGGTGCCCTCCCCAGGTACTTGACCTAGCTTGGTAGGACTCATCCCCATGCTTTGCTGGAGAGGGTTTCTCTGGGTTAGGAAGGTCTTTGCACCCCAGCTTGGTGACACTATTTAATGTTAGTGTGCTAGTGCCCACAAGTATTCCCTTTTCCACTATTTCTTCTACTTGACAGCTATTGGGTGGTCATAAGTGACATGCTTGTTCCTGCAGCTTCATCCTCCTGTAAGACCTATTGAAAATTCAGAGGAAAAGGCCTGTAAATAGAAATGGTTCATAGAAATGATCCTAAATGTTATCCACATTATAATTACAACTTCATGCGGGAAAGGATGGCAGACTTCTGAGACTAGAGTCACTAATTAGCATTTTCTTGGCAGCTGTTTCAAGAAAACAAAATTCCTCACTTGACTGATATATCAACTAGTTTCCAGAGGGTGCTGGGAAGCTGCACCAACTATTCATGGCCTCATTCTCCACTTTAAGACTGGTAAAGACACTCAGTGCCTGTAACATGGATGCATACTATTAATCTATAATCTAGTTGACAGTTCTGAAGTCTGTCTGATAACAGTTACTATCATGAAAATGTGACTTCAGCCAGGTTGTACCTTCAGTGCTTTCATGAAAACACTGTGTGCTGAACCTCAGCTGGGATCCACTTGTCTTGTTCAAGTGAGCTCTCCCTCTTTTTGACCACGAAATAGCTGTCCTAGTAGATGGTTCTTATGCTGGACCTTGACATAGATAAAATCGTGGAACCCAGTCATTGTCTGATGTAACTTAGTTTAGTGAAATTTCACAAAAATACACTAACTTATGAGGAATTGACTTCCTAGGTTCACAGTTGGTTTTGTGTGAATTTTGAGTGAAATTTGCCAAGATTTGTTTCCACTTTCAGATTTGCTTTCATTTTTTGTTGCTGCTGCAGAATTTGTACCCATTCTTTCTCAAGCACATTCCTATTCATGGCAAATCAACTTGCAAGATAAGAGCTTAGAGGACAAACTCTTAGATGAGCTTTACACTATTTGACTGCCCACCATCCCAGCAAACATCTTGACTCAGGTAGTATCAAAAAAACAGTGAGATTTCAATAGTTCATCCAAAATGTGCTCTGCACATGTTCTGTGCCATGTCTGAGATTTTTTTTTTCTTTTAAGAATAAGTGGGCAACATTCTTTTACTGCTGGTACAAAGAGAAAATTCTCCCAAATTAAGATTATTTTAAGGTATTACCTGAGGAGTAACTTTAAACTCTAGCAAGTGGGTGGTGATGTGACAACAGCTGAAGGTAACATTGGAAGGTAACATTGGAGGGCTACTTTGCTTTCATTAAGTCTCTAGAAAGTGAGTTCTGGTGAAGCTTTTTTTGGTATCAGAAGGGATACTCTCTCCATGTCATATTTAGTTCTCACAAATGACGTACGTCTAAGCCATACCTTTCAAAAATCTGCAGATATTCAGATGTTTGGATGGATTAAGGAAGGGTGTAGATCCATTATTTCGGTCCAGGAACCTCTCAGGAAATCTTACCATTTCCATAGCATCCTGTGCATTCAAGGAGTGCATTCAGGGACTCTGCTTGGTCTTTGTGGTTTCTGCTCACCTAAGGTAAGAGCAATAACATTGTCCATGGAAACTGGCCACAGCAGGTAGTGATACAGTTGTGTGTGGAGAAGTCTTTCTCCTGTTGCTATGTTAAATATTAAAGAACCTCTCCAGTGCAAACAATAACAACAATAATATTAATAGTAATAATAATGCTAAATAACACTACAGTAGACTTGTGTGCAGCATGGTTGTAGTGCTGATTTTTTTATTGCCAATCCCCTTCCATCTACCCAAGCCAAGTCTTGTGCCTCGCATAGACCAATCAATCGATATTCTTTTGCTCACATCTTGACCTTGCAGATAATTAGAATATAATGTGGAGGGCATGCTATGTCAACATTTTCCTTTTCCCTCATCCTATTCCTGCTCCAAGTCTCCTCTCATCAGAGTTCAAGGACCAAGAAAACCTGAACTTTCATGTTGAGTCTTGTGGCAGGTGGATGATAAAGATATAAAGCTGAGCTGAGGACAGAAAGTTAATATACAAAGTGTCTACAAGAGGTAGAAAGAGTAGGGAAGCATCCCTCAAAGCTGCAGATAAGACATGAGAGATGCCTCATGAAACAGCATAAATATTCTGTCTTGGCTCTACTGTTAATCACAGCAGTCTCCTGAAGACACCAGACTGCTCATTAGATGGTGTATCCATCTGTATTACATTTGAATCAGATCTGTTGTAGGGAAGAGAGCAGTGACCACATTGAATTATCCACTGGAGACAAGAGGCAAAGTCTGGTCTCACAGCCCGTGGTTAAAGCTGCACACTGGAATTTGTTTGAGTGTGAGCAATATTTACTTCTATTCAAAGACTTGCAGCATTGTTGCTTTCATTGTCAAATATTGCTGTGACAACGTTGTAAACAAGATTGCCCTTCTTGAATATGTTTCTTGATCTTTTCACTTTCAGTAGGTCTGATAAATGCCTCATGAAGCCATTTGTATTTTTGAAGTCATAATATGACACTGTACACACCATTAAAGACTGCTGTTAGACAGGTTTTTCTCACTTCTCATTGCTACTACTATTACATAGGGAATGAAGCTGTACAATGCATTGATTTTACCTCCTAAAGAGGCCCAATGGGACTTCCATTGTGAGGAAGGCACCTTGATCACATCCAATGGTGTTATTAATATGCTAAAGAGCATATAACCTCTTATGCCATCTTCAAGGCCCATAGGCCTCATTTGATGGCTGGATACAAGGCTGTTGCACGTGCTTTTTGCATTAACTCCCATGGAAATGCTGCTTGGTGCATGATCATTTTTCATCCAATTGCTGCAGTAGAGGAAAAACTTGCAAAGTCAGACAGAGAGAGCAGAGATTTTCAGAGGAAGGGAATCATAGAATCATAGAATCATAGAATCATGAAGGCTGGAAGAGACCTCAAAGATCATCAAGTCCAACCTGTCACCCTAAACCTCATGACTATCTAAACCATGGCACCAAGTGCCATGTCCAATCCCCTCTTGAACACCTCCAGGGATGGTGACTCCACCACCTCCCTGGGCAGCCCATTCCAATGGCCAACCACTCTCTCTGTGAAGAACTTTCTCCTCACCTCCAGCCTAAACCTCCCCTGGTGCAGCTTGAGACTGTGTCCTCTTGTTCTGGTGCTGGTTGCCTGGGAGAAGAGACCAACCCCCTCCTGGCTACAACCTCCCTTCAGGTAGTTGTAGACAGCAATGAGGTCTCCCCTGAGCCTCCTCTTCTCCAGGCTAAACAGTCCCAGCTCCCTCAGCCTCTCCTCATAGGGCTTGTGCTCAAGGCCTCTCCCCAGCCTCATTGCCCTTCTCTGGACATGCTCCAGCAATTCAACATCTTTCCTAAACTGAGGGGCCCAGAACTGGACACAGTACTCAAGGTGTGGCCTAACCAGTGCTGTGTACAGGGGTACAATGACCTCCCTGCTCCTGCTGGCCACACTATGCCTGATGCAGGCCAGGATGCCATTGGCTCTCTGGGAGGGGGAAGATGTGAATTGTTCAGTCTGTGCTTAATCAATCTTCACTGATTTTAATTTTAAAATGCTTTGTTTGAGACACGGAGGGGGAAGGTTGCCATTTCCCTTACAAAAGTATTTTTCTAAAAGATAACCATGCAGGAATAAGAAGGTGTGAGGACATTTTAACTATGAATTGGTTTGGGTCCTACGTTTTCCCTCTGGGATCTCCATTTAGTAGCCTTGGGCTGCAGCTGCCCAATGCCACAGTTCTTCAGGGGACCTCATATTTCCAACGCATTGTAAGGAAAATGGACTAAGGAGCATCACTGCTTACTGCACCTCATCCATCTCAAGTTGTTCACCCCTTGTTGCCAGTGCTGCCCATTCCAGCCCAGAGGCTTGTCTTCTGTCTTTTTTGATGCCAAATATTGAGGAGCAGAAACACTTTCTCCTGAAAGCCATGATGAGAGCTGAGAGAGCTTTCAGGCATGGTACTCACATAGGAGTTCCTTGCTGGCACAAGCATTGCATGCTGCTGCTGCTATGTGTATTTGTAAGGCTGCTTTTAGCTTACCTCACAAACATGGATGCTTACCAGCCACTCATACTAACAAGTGGCTGCTTGTATCACAGACTTTGCCTTTGCACCTTGTTAGCCTGGGGGTTGGCCTCAACCGAAGGAGTCGCATTAGTTTGATGAGATGAAGTTATACCAGAAAGTATTGCTGAGGGACGGATTTGGCACCCTTGAAAACTTTTTCCTTCAGACAGAAGGTTACTTGAGTAACATTTTACAAGTTCTGCTGTCAGTTAAAAACACGAGCAGGTGAAACTATCTCTTCAGCCATGCTTCTCCCGAGTGACGCTTCAAAGGTGATTGCAGTGACCTGCAGCTCTGCTGTCTTAGAGATGGCTGGCCAGTCCTCCTTAATAGATACAAAGACTTTTGAGTCTGAGGCAGTTCTGGCAAAACCCAGAGTTCTTTTATACCTCCACAAATGAGCCAGAGCTCTGGTGTGTTGTACTGGAAAGAGTGCAAAGTGACCCAATGCTGCTTCCCTCCTTCCAGGGGGCTAAAGAGAGATCGTGGAAAGCTACAGCTGAACAGTTTCTGCATGTTAATAGGATGGTCAGGATTTTAGAGACAGGATTTTCACAACAGAAAGAACTCAAACCACAGTGAAGCCTGAGTTTTGAAAACAGTGCCTGTTTTCCAAACCCTGCTTGCAAATTCTGGTTGCAAAGCTTAGGTGGTCTGAAGCTGGCATTTTGGCTCTCAGAAATGTGTCTTGCTTAGCCAGGCAGATTGACACACTGTCCACTTGCATGCACATCACATATTAACAGGCTCACGTGGCACCAGCCTTCTACTTCATGCATATTCAGCATGCATTGCTCAGAATCATGCCATTGTAGTCAGGTCTGGACAGTGCTGTGCTTCAACACACACACAATGTCTGCACACACCCAGTGCTTGCAGGACCCTTAGTCACACTAGGACCTCTTATTTGTTCCCTACAGACTGACCAAAGTACTTAATTATTTTGTCATTAACTCATTCCCCTCTCCTTTAATCTATCTGGGGAAGGCTGTACCTGTGTAAGAGCCAGATTCAAAGGCTATCTCAGCCTTGCTGAGCATGAGGTGGGCATGTGTTGGCAAGTGGCTCTGCAGAAAGGTGGGTGTGTGAAGATGTGCTGCTCTGGCTCACTTCCTAGCCCTACTGTCATCGTGTGCTGGGATGGCTGGTCTGAGCCTGGGTGATTGCCCCTTCAGAGTACAAAGGAAGGGTTGCAGGCATAAACACACAGATACCCTTTATCAGACACTCTGGTCACCATTTATATTTTATGACCTGTTGGAAGGCAGTAAGCCCATGGGGTCAGCAAGTGCTTGAAGAAGTTGTTTGATGTCTTAATCAGTTTTATACGAATATAGGATGAGATGAAACTCGAAGCAGACATATAAATGTGGGAGGTAACTTCAAGTTTCCCATTTAAAATATTTTTTTTTTTAAAGGATGTGGAGGGGGTTGATGCACCCAGTTTGGGGTTCACCTCATAGTGTAGGAGCAAATTTCTCATTCCTTTATGCCTTGTTTATTTAGATGCTTATGTGACAGGTACTTCTGTTCTGGTGGAAATGGTTATAGGAAAAAATTGTACCCAAGGAAGTCAGGCAAAGGATCCCAGCTAGGATTTTGTGCACCCAGTGTGCTTCTGCTTGCTTGTTAGTGAGACTTGTTTATGTAAGGAAATGTAGGACAAAAATAAAGTAAAAAGCCTTTGAAGTGACTGAAGCTGCAACTGAAGGAGAAAAGATCTCTGAAATATAGCTCAGGTGTTTGCATCAGCATCTAAATTCCTGGGGAACAGATACAGCTCAAATCCCTGAGGGCTGTCAGCAGAAAAAGTGCTTTTATCAGGGAAGCTCGTGAACCATGGCTGGACCTCACAAATCTCCACTGATTACTAGCTCTGATCTCTCCTTATATCCCCATTCTGCACCCAAGGTGCCATGAGTTTCACCTTCTTTCTGCTCTGCCATTTGCAAGGTGATGTGGCTCACTCCCTCCTCCATAAGGCAGAGGAGCAGGAATGGCTGCAGGAGTGGCAAATCCTGCCTGAACAGTTGGACATGACAGCAGTGCTGCTACTCCTCACCCTGGAGAGGGGAATGAGGAGAAGGCAGATTTGGTTCCTGGCATTAAAAACCCTAACTGACCTGCTGTGGGTGGGGGTAATTGTGCTCCCAGGCTGATCCTGGACACCAGGACAGCCATATGAAAATCATTCAACTTATATCTTCCTCCTTTGGGCAGAGATTTTCCACCTAGCAGTTGGCACATACTTTTTCCACGATCCCTCTCTCCCAGGTCTCCTTTGGCTGGCAAAAGAGGCCAGCTGCGTTTTCATCTCCTCTCTCATGCATGCACATGTCCCCAGAACTGTGTCACTTGGCCTCTGTCCATCTTGCTCTGCGTTGTGGCAAGCTTTTCCTTACCTGATACAGCTAAGCAAATACCCCAGTTGCTTCATGATGAAAGGGGCAAGTTTCAGGATATGCACACACCTGGACAAATCTGTCTTGAGTCATTCAGTATCTTCCTTGTTTAGGAGAATGAGAAAATGCAATTTGACATCTCTATGTGAGAATATAGCTCACCTCCAGTCCACAGGAATAAGAACTTGAAGATCCCAGAAACACAGAGAGAAGGTTTAGTTGATCATTTTGGGTCTTATCATCAATTAGGATTGATTCAGGCAACTCTTTTGGAATGGGCTTTTGTATTTTTTGGCTCAGCTCTCATTTGTTTGCCTGTCTACTGCCTGTGTCCCAGGTCGTGTTTTCCCCTGGTGTGTGGCCTTTTTTTTCCTTCAGTAGATGATGCTCTATGTATGGCATATTGAGCTAGCTCACCTGTGCTCATTTCATTTAACATGAAAGTATTTAGTGATATAAAATCTAAGTATCTTAGAAAGTTGAGATTTGCATCAATTTCCAATACTGTCTTCTGACACAGGAATTTATAAGCACAAAAATGATCAGGCTCTGAATAATACCTCAGTCCCAAATGCTTGCTGGTGAAAGTACACCAGTGGTGTTATGCTGGAGAATTTTGCAAAACTTAAATTGAAAAAGAGTATTAAAAATGATAAAACTGGAGACTCGTGTTCTGGATGCCATTTTGTAAGGATGGTTTGTGAGTCACATACTCCAGCACCTCACTGTAAGCTTCAGTTTACAGTGGAGGTCCAGCTGCCTACATCAATACAGCTAGATACCTGTCCATGCCTTGATTGTGCTATAACTGCACTTTAGAGCATTCCCTAGTCCATGCCCCTGTATTTCTGCAGGTATGAGACCTGGGCATGTATCTGGAAAGACTCTGGCCTGGTCTCTGATTGGTGAAGTCAGCACCCAGAATGCCAGCACAGACCACCAAGGTCCTATGTCCTTAGGCTTCCATGCAGCCCATAGATCATGTATGTTATGATCACAGTTCCAGTGCTGAACACTGGCACTTAAAAGTATGGAAGAGTTATTATATTGTGTATATTGATAAAGCATAGAGTGGGATGTGTATGTTGCATCAGTAATACAATAGCAATTTTTGCACTGAAGCCCATCACTTTGAAAGCAATGCTAATATGTGTAATAGTACTGAGCAATAAAGCTCATTGGCTCAAGGCAAACACACCATGGTGACTCACAGTTTCTGGAGATAAGAACTACTAGGCTGGATTAATTGTTTTTGTATCTGTGAAAGTCTTTTCGACAGATTGCAACATTTCCTGAATTTATTCTTTGTTCAGAATAATTTGACAAGTGGCATCTTCAAAATCTGTTTGGCTGGTGGTGTTCAAGCTGTTCATGAGGACTTGGTGCTGTCTATGAAATCAGAGCTGTTTTGTTTAGATTGTCTGCTGGAGGCAGAGTCCTCTCAGAAACACCCTATCAACGTAAAGAAATTAAATTCACCTTTGTTTCATAAAATTTTGCTTTTAGAATGGCTATTCCTGATGGTAAGATAGTTTGCTGGAGGAATTGGAGTAAAATATACAAACTGGGTGAAAAATGCTGTCAAAATTAACTGCTTCACAAATAAAAAAACCCAAATCAAAACAAAAGAAAAAAACCAAACCAAAACCAAACAATGACATTGGCTGAAAATGGTTTTCAGTACATTTTTTTAACACTTCCCATGGATGTAGACAAGGAAAGTTATCTAACAGGCAGAAAGGGTTGGGTTTTTTTTAATAGCTCTGAGATGGTTGGATTTGCAGCAGCCAAAGCCATTTATTCTGTAATTTAAGGTACCATCTGAAAAATGGTTTCTTTGCCATGTAACTACTAAGTAGTGGTAAACCCAGGAGGATTCTTTTCCTTTCTCAAATATTTAGAAATAACAAAACCTTATTGTCAAAACTTTGAAAGTGGTTTATAGTGGCTAACCTCAACATTTCCTTATCAACAATCCTTATCATTTCCAATCAACAACCAAAACTTGAAAATGATCAAGCATTCAGCCTTTGCGCTTAGAACAAAATAAAGAAATAAATAAAGTTTCCAGAGTAGCTAAATGCAAGTTAAGGTAAAACCCTCTGTACAAGCCTACTAGCAACCCCAACCCAAGCTTGGTTTTGCCTTGCTGCTGTAAGAGACCCATCATGCTGTGGCTGGAGATATTAATCCATCTTATCTAACCCAGACACAGACACAGGAAATACAAGAATTTCAAGTAGGTTATCAGTTGTAATTTCCTCAGCACGTCATTGAAGTCACTTCACTGCTTCTGTTGAGGAGTTCCTGTTGATCCTGATGTGAGCAGGAGCATCACTCGTGCCTTTATCCTCCTGCAAGGACTCCAAACATCTCCATGGTGGCCGTCCTTCATAGAATGCATCAAGTTGGAAGGGACCCTTGAAGGTCATCACGTCCAACCCCCCTGCACCCTTGTGCTCTTCCAGCTCCTGTCTTTAACACGTTGGTTTTCTTTCCCCAGCTATTGACCTGTTGTACTGGCGTGACATCAAGCAGACAGGGATAGTGTTTGGCAGCCTCCTGTTGTTGCTCTTCTCCCTGACCCAGTTCAGCGTTGTCAGCGTGGTGGCCTACCTGGCCCTCGCCGGCCTCTCAGCCACCATTAGCTTCAGAATCTACAAATCTGTCCTACAGGCTGTGCAGAAGACGGACGAGGGCCACCCCTTCAAGTGAGTGCTTTGCAGTCATGGACAGGGGCTCTTTGTCTTGCAAAGGATGTGGAAATTCACGTTTCTTTAGCTGCCACTTTTATACTGGATAAAATTCTTTTCTTGCTCATAACAGGAGAAGTAGTATTTTCAGCTGTCCAGTATCTCAAGAGCTGTAAGGCTGTATTGGCTCAGATCATGGTGGGTGGGGGGAAACAACACAAAAGCCATCGTCCTCTGAGACATGGGATATTTTTTCCTAAGATGCAAAAGATGCAGAAAATGTTAATCAGAGAAAAAGAGTTTCATTAGAGCCAATGTAATGCAGTGTTTCTGCAAGCAGGAGGAGCATTCTTTCCAGGCACATTCTTATGGGCACAGAAGGACACTATTTGTATCTTTTCTCCAGCACTGCTTGGCTGTGATGTGGTAATCCACTACCCTAGGTGATGGTGCCAGTGCCAGTCCTGGTGCCCTCCCCACCCACAACAGGGTCTAGGTGGTTTGCTTCAAGAGAGCAGTGATCCCTCCTCCTCTGCTGTGCCAACAAGTTGGTAAACCAGGACATGGAACCAGTCTGGTTTACAGACACAGGCTATAAAAACCTTGTTGGGATGCTGCTTGTTCTGTTTCACTTGATTTGGTTATGAGATGTGACTCACAAGATGAGCATAACTTAAAGAGAGGTGAAGGGCAGGCAGAGGGATGAAAGAGAGAGAAGGGGACAATGCTGCCAAAAGTGACACATGGCCAAACAGTAGCTTTTTTGACTCTAGAGGTTGCCAAATGGAGGAGATGTCCCTTTCTGGCAGCAGTATTGCACAGAAGTTTATCAGGAAACCCCCCTAGATTTGCACCCATCAAGACCAGGTTCTGTGTGGAGAGAGAAAAAGGCTGGAGGCAAACACCCCTAGCAGAGCCTGCAATTGCCTGGGGAGATGGGTCATGCAAAGCAAAACCAATGTTTGCTGGTGGCTGTGTGCCACCAGGAAGTGGGATACATTGCTCCAGCACAAAGCAATGAGGTCTGGGGAGCAGAGGGAGATGGGATGGGTGGACATGAGTGCGAACAGCAGGTGAACTGATCTGGGGAGCAGAGGGAGATGGGGGACAGGTGAACAGCAGGTGAACTGATCTGGGGAGCAGAGGGAGATGGGATGGGTGGACATGAGTGTGAACAGCAGGTGAACTGGTCTGGGGAGCAGAGGGAGATGGGATGGGTGGACATGAGTGTGAACAGCAGGTGAACTGGTCTGGGGAGCAGAGGGAGATGGGATGGGTGGACATGAGTGTGAACGGCAGGTGAACTTGCCTGGGTTTGTAACTGGTCCTGTGCTTCTGGCAGAGCCTACTTGGAGATGGAAATGAATCTTTCGCAGGACCAGATTCAGAAATACACAGACTGTCTCCAGCTATACGTCAACAGCACAGTCAAAGAGCTGAGGAGACTCTTCCTTGTTCAGGACCTTGTGGATTCTTTAAAAGTAGGATTGCTTTAAATATTTTTACCCCCTCTCTAGAAGATCACTCTTCATTTCAAAGTGATGCTTACCATGTTGACAGTGTCACCATAAAACCTAGTTTTGTGTGACTTCAGATATAAAAGTTATTCTCCTTTTTTAATTGCAAAACTTCTTAATTCCAGAAGTTCAGAGGTTTGGCAATCTGCATTTGAATTCATTGATATATAATACAAGAGTTAAAAAAAAAAGTGCAGGACCAGCTTAGCTCCACTGCAGTTCTAGCAACATCTCTCTGTTACGACTGCCACAGAATCGTGTGGTCCCCTCTAATATGTCTGTTCATCTGAATGTCCTCCCATGGTGGCATTTCCTGCTATGGAGGAAGGTCTCCTTTCCCTCTCTGCTGAGGTAGTTGTTTATTTTCAGCCTTACACCCAAAAAGGTGTTCTTCAGAACAAAGGGAAGATCATTAGGGGAGCAGACATAGCTTAGGCTCCTAAATTACTGAAGATTTTGAGAAAAAAATACCCATCTCCCAGCCTCAGGTGTTTTCAGTCACTGTGATTATCACAGTAAGGCTGTGATTAACCTGTGTGGGATGACTCCTTGCCACCATCAAAACTGGATGCAGAAGTCTGCCTCTGCCATGATCAATGCAGAGCCCTGAATGTATGCAATTAAGCCCTAAATATATGTGAAAACTCAGCTAAGAGGGTGAGAAGCAGTGAACAGCAGAGTGGGGATTATACACCCAGAAAAAATGTTGTTCTTAACGTGCTTTACTTAACAACTCTCCTTACACATTAAAAATGTCTAATATGCTATTACCTTGGCTGTTAAGTGAACTAATCTCTTCGTATGCTGACTCTGGAGGTGATGTAATGATCCATCTTTAATTTAGTTTGCAGTACTAATGTGGCTGCTGACTTACGTGGGAGCCCTCTTCAATGGCCTGACTCTTCTGATCATGGGTAAAAATCAGCATTCTTTTTAAAATCTATTTTTAAGTTTAACTCCCTCACAATTTCTGCTTAGACAAAACAGCCTGTCTTTGGTGTGCATCCCCCACAGTCAAACCATCAACTTCTATTTCCCTTTCCAGTCAATATTCATAATTCCTATTACATTATCCCTCATGCTACATCTAATTTGTGTTTTGTGGTTTTGTGACTACTAGTCTTATAGCAATGGGGAGTTCCATACTTGGGAGGTTTGAGCAAAGTTCATTTTTAATACAAAGGTCCCTGGTGGATCAGCCAACCAACTGGCATGATAAGTGTATGTCACTGAAATAGGTCTCTTCTCTGGAGGAATCTGATCTGCAGAAATGTAACAGTGTGCTCTTTTCCTCTTCAGCTGTGGTGTCTATGTTTACTCTCCCTGTTGTATATGACAAGTACCAGGTGAGCCTGTCTGCATGATGTGGTTTGGGTCTCTGGTGGTTCTGCCTTGTTGATGCCTGATTGACTTGGTCTCCTTTTGCTCTTTGCAGGCACAAATTGATCAGTACTTGGGACTTGTGAGGACCCACATAAACACTATTGTGGCAAAGTGAGTTCAGCAGCAGGCTTGGCCAGAAGTCTTGCTGTCAGGGTGCAGTGCACTGGGGTGACTAAGAGCTGGGGGGTCCTGGGGACAATGTATCCTATGAATGATGTCCTACTCATCTCCTGGCATCTAAGAGACTGCAGGAGGGCAAATCTCAGGTGAAACACAGGCCTTCTCAGCCGAGCATAGGCTGAGACAGAGCTGTGACCCTACATCCTTCTCTTCCTTCTCCTGCCATTTGGGGGAGCTGTGGACAGAGCAGCCCAGCTAGAGGCTGATGCCCATACTTTAACCAAACTGAGACAAAACAGGAAGGAACTTGTTAACTCCCTTCCCCACTGACCACTCCAAGCCTGGGGTTTTGCATTTAAGGACTCCATCCTTCAGAGTTCATAATACCATAAATGAACACAGTGGGAATTAGAACACCACTGTGCTGCAGAAAGAATATACGTGGAAGCACCAAGATCCTGAGTGTTTTAAGCCACCATGAAACAGATGGAAGACCTGGATGAAATTTTTGATGTCTAGTTCCTAATGCATTCCTAACATGTTCCTGTATCAAAAGCTTTTGTGGGATCCTTCAGGACACAGTGAGGCTTAAGCATAGCTCTCAAAACTTGAGAATTGCTAAAGCAGGATAACTGGGCTGGAAGGTAGACTCGTACACCTCAGCAGTTTGCGTTCATGGCTTTGCAAAATTTGGCTGAATAACGTGTTCAGTGGAAGGTCACAAGATGGTGAGCTGCAGAAAGCAATTCATGAGGAGCTGCTGAGGAAGCTGGGCTTGTTTCACCCATCAGAAGGAGCTAAGGAGTGATTTCATAGCAGCCTCTACATACTTGATGGGAAGTTGCAAGACGGTAGAGCCAAATTCTTCTCAGTAGTGGCAGATGTTATAGCAAGGAGCAACAACATGAACCCAGCCTAGGAGGTTAATGCTGGACATTAGGAGAAACCTTTTCACTAGGAAATTAAGACAGCACAGGATCAGGCTACATAGGGAGGTGCCAGAACCTTTGTCCTTGGAGATTTTCAACATTTAAGGCTTGATGGGGTTCTGAGCAACCAGATCTAGTTGGGGAGGTTCCTGCTTACTGCAGGGGGGTTGGATCTCTAGAGGTCCCTTACAACCCAGCAAATTCTATGATTTGTGATTCTATGCAGCAAGACAAAGCCATGACCAACCTGCTTCAGCACTGATAGTAGTCCTGCCTCACTTGAGAAGTTGTTTTAAGACTCTCAGAGGTCCTATCCAGCCAATATTTCTGTGATTCTGCAAAACTCTTAGCCTTGTCTAAATTTCATTCCTGGCTTCCAGTAGGCTACAGACCATGGTAGAATAATGACATGAGAGAGAATATTGCTGCCTGTATCCCATGGTTGCATGAGCCACCAACACCCACAGAATTAGGGACCTGTAAGAACACAGAAATGAGCATCAACTCTTTTTCTTATTAGACTCTAATCCACCTGTTGCATAACATACTGAACACAAGCTAGAGATTACTCTTGGGTAAGACTGCAAGTGAGGATCTGCTGGAATGGAATGGCTACCTCACCATATAATTCTTCTTTTTCCCTTTCTTTATTTCTAGGATTCAAGCTAAAATCCCAGGTGCTAAGAGAAAGGCAGAGTAAAGCAGATGCCAAGAATTCATCGACTACAGTAGCGAGTAATGGGGGAATCTGGAGTGAAAGAAGCTCTGTTCTTACACTTTACTGCAAATTTATTGTTCTTTTTTTTCTCAACACCATAATCTTAGAAAGAGAAAACTCAGAAGCAGTGCTTTTTCCCCTGCTGCTTCTGCACTTAGAATATTTGCAATCACTTGTGTCAAGCACTAAAGTATAGTAAAGAGAAAAGTGTACTAGATGTGGTTTTTTTGTGTTGCTTATAAAGTGCATGATGGTGAGAGCCTAAATAATATTGACCTTTTTATTTTATTTTTTAAGTGGTTTTCCTTCTTCTATTGGCATTGCTTCTATAACTTTTAATGTTACATGTGGCTAGGGGCTTTCCTGCTTAGCGCACTGATGCAATAGTTAAAATTGCTTCTACGTCACTGGGTTGCTGGTTGGATTCATCTTTATTAACTATATAGAATTGTAGACTGATGTTTTAGTGTTTTCCAGCACAAATAAAATAAACAGTAATCGGTACTTACGGTAATCAGTTTTGTATAACTCAAAAAATGATAAATACACAATGAAAACAAAGCCCAGTACTTTTGTGGTAAGGGATTGACAGGCTGATTTACATGTATGGCAACTGGAAAGTTCCAGCATGTTAAATTTATTACAATTTGTATTACATTCTCTGTAGTTCCTAACGGACTTAATTATGGACTCTGAATATTTGCACTTATGTACTTGATACCGAATGCAGAAATAAATGTTACTAAGTGTAGAAAGTTCTCCCTGTGGTTGGTTGCTGCTGGGATTGTCCTGACATTTGCAAACTGGAAACACACAATGCGAAAAAAAAGCATTTTCTCTCTCTTGGCCAAGGTGAGATCCACACACACTTTGCCCTTACAACATGGTGCAGCCCAAAAAGATCACCTGTACTAGGCTGGTTTTTTGGTGGTGTTGGCAAACAACAGGAATGTGAATAATTGTCTATTACTCCATTTGCACGTTGAGCAAATCACAAGCAACACACTATGGGAGGGGTCAGCAGGGGACGCAGTGGACTTTGCAGTTTCCTTATGGTCAGGTGTAACATCTCTTACCCAAAGCTGTTCTTTGAAATCTGCTTTAAACTGTGGGATTGGTACTGAACCTGGACACTGGGAACAGAAATAAACATTTGCTTGTATTCAAAGGTGAAGGTTTTGCTGCTTGAGAACCATCAGACAAGAGAAAGAGCTGTTGAGCATTATCTAGACTTCCTCAAAACAAACAATTGGTTATGTCCTCAATGATTTGCCCATTTCTGGAACAGATCTGTGGAAATTATTATTTCTTTTTATATAAAAATGTGAGCATCAAAACTTTTTCAGCCAATTTGAAGTTATTTTTCTGTTGCAAAAAAATTATTGCAGAAATTATTCTTTCTAGAAAGAACTAGATCCTTAAGCTCTTCTCCCAACTTTTTTAATTAAAGTCTGATTCATACACATAATTCATCTTGGTCTCAGTTGTGTATGGACATGGTGATAGCTGGTCATGCTGAAGTGCTGTTTGTGTGTAAATCTACAACCCAAAACCACATGAGGAGTCGGTAGAAACATTGGCATATCCATGGGCTGGTAAATTCTTGTGATGAGTCTCAAGTACCCTTATTTTAGTTTAAGGTTTATATTTAATTATTCTTAATTGCTCTTATTTTAAAATAATAGTCTGTCTCTTAAATGTCACCAGTAGCTTGTTATGAACATTTTTTTCTCAATTCAGAATGGAATACCTCAAAGTGACATTTGTTGGAGTATGTTTGTTTTAGCATGTGTAGTTTGCAGCCAGGAGTTAAAATTCAACATCTACCCTTACTCTTATACTTTCCTAGCCAGTGCATGGAAATGGCCAGTATATGCCCAGTATCTCTGAAGAAAAGTACAGCCTGTTTGACTGTCCTTGAGGGTAAAGACTGACCTTCAGAATTCTTATTACTTACAAGATGAGTACATGGATCCAATATGTTAATTTTGAAAACGAGCACATTTAATGTCCCATCCCGCTGGTCCCATAAATGTGCTCCCCTGAACACCACCAGGACTTAACCTTTTGCAATACTGAATGCTAAGGAGGATTTGAAGTCTGTATCTCCAAACAAAATAAAACCTTCTGGAAGAAGCCAAATATTCTGAAGAACCTAAATTAATAGAGACCAAGAACCCCATCCTTGTGTCCTCCAACATCACCCTCTCTCAAACCCCACAGAACTCCACTCCAAGCCCTCAATGCCCTGCACACCCACCTCTCAAGCCCATACCCTTTACTTCCATCTTTTCTCACATTCCATCATTGCAGCTCAGTTCCCAAACTTTCTTACAACCACCCTGACTTTCCATATATTTGGCAGTAGCAGCCTACAAGTGGGCAAGTGCTGCTGAGCAGCTGAGATGGGATAATTTGATGAGTGGAAGCAGGTTGGAAGACTACAGTGAGATGTATCAGAAGCAGAGGACTTTAGCCAGGACTTGGATTGCTTGTGTTGTCCATGGCCACTGTGGTCATGGCAGCATTCTACATGATACTTTTGGACATGGAAGCATGGAGAAAGGGATCATGGCCAAAGCTCCCATAAGCCTTGTTTGCAAACCTCTACTAACTCATGGTCAGCTTACAAAGACAAAGCCTCTGAACATACAGGGAGTGATAGCTTGTGGTACCTTCAGTGTTCCCTGGTAAGTCTCATTGACAAAGCAACACTATGGGGAGGGGGCTATACCTCCAGGTGTTTTGGTTTTCAAACAAGTGAGGAGAAAAAAACAACGCTGAGCCCTGCTTCAAAAAATATTTTAGTGTGATTACAGTAGATGGCTGAAGATACCAAAATGACACACGTTCTTGGGCTGAGATGTGTTCTGAGGTACACAGGCTGTAAAACTATTCTGTTGCTGAGCTTCAGTTGCATTCAGAATGAAGGGCAGCTGTAGACAATCTTGAAAGGCAAAATCAGCACACCTGTGAGGGATTTAAAGCAATTGAAACTGGGAAGCAGGTCACACTGCCTGGGTAAAATGGAGAGGAGGATATTAAACTACTCTTTTCTCTTCAAAATGTTCCTTGCAAGAGGAACCTGGACATCACACCACATCACTAATACTTCAGATGTCAGCTTGTCCTCCTTGTTCTAAGGCTGTTTTAACAAAGTATGCAAATGCATGGATGTTTCAAAGACCCACCTAACAGGTGAGGTTGTTCAGGTGGTTGAAGTTAATATCTGTGCTAAATACCTTGCCCAAGCAGTGTCTCTCAGACTGTCTCTGGGAGATGCTCATCCTATCTGGAGAGGAAGCTGAGAGTTTTCTAAGGTGGGTGTCTCAGCTGGGAGGCTTCTTTAGATTCATGGACAGGTCTAGACCAAGCTGTTCCATGGCTAGGTACTGATTGTCTAATGTAAGAACACAGATGTGTTTTGAGCTGCTCAGCCTGCTGTTGTCTTTCAAGGAAAAAAGCCAACCCAAATGACTGTTTATGTGAAATTAAACCAGTTTAACTCTGGCTTGGGGATATGAAATCAGGAATGGTGCACTGGTGGGAGATAAACTTCATAAAAACTTCTACAGCTACAACTGATTTAGGCTCTATGATTTTAACAGACCTTCTCTGTGGTGTCACCTGCACTTTCCAGAAACTTTATTAGCTTGACCCTAAATTGCTGTCTGTTAAGGAGAGGTTCAATAGCTACTGAAGAGCTGTGTCAGTGCCTTGTATCATTGAATGTCTGTCTGTGTACCTTAAAATTACTATTCCGTTGCTAGTTCGATGTGAAATGTAAATAAGCTCTAACATTGCTTGGTTTGATTCCCTGTTTCTTGGTGCCTCAGCAGTATTCCACTCTTCTTCTAGCCTATGAATTTGCCTCTGAGCTGTTGCTGATCTCTTTTGTGCTTCCTCTGCTCTTTAATATTAATCTAGTAAGAGTAGGATCATAAAACACATTAGTGTCAGGAAAGCCCTGGAATGGGGAGGAGGTAAGAATGATATAATATTATGTGAGGAACTAATGCAGTTAAAGAGAGTCTATCTGCTACTCCATAGCTTTTGCTATCTCCCTGCACGCTTTCAGATGGCACCTGGCTCCCATCCCTGTCCTGGTGGGTTACAAGTCAGTAAACCATAAGCTTATCAGCCTTTCCTTCTCCATATGGGCCCAAGGAAATATGTGACAAGCCCATGTGTTTGCCTAGTGCAGCTATGAAAACATCAAGTGTGATGTATTTTTTCCTGCCTCTTCTTAATATATTCTTCTGTGAGGCACATAGTTAAAAGATGTTCCATCAGTGAAGATGCATGTGAGCTTCCTGGGGTGCTGGGAATCAGTGGAGAGAGGCTTCTGGCCTGAAGGAACCTGGTAAGGCTGGCTAGTGCATGCAACCACTGTGGGACATATGGCACTTGGATAAGGGTGAGACATGCCCGCTGGTAACAGTCAATAGCTGCAGTGCCTGAGAACAGAAGGGAGAATGGTCTGTAATAATTTCCACCAGGCTTCCTTGCTGCTCAGCACCTTTACAGGAGAGAGGGGCAAAACTCTGCTCTCTGCCACAGTGGAAGAAAGATACTGAGAATGGATGATTCTTCTCCACAGGTGCAGATGGAAACAGAAGTCAAGTGCAAGTAGATACATGGGCTTGATCTGCTTTTCTCTTAACTGTTTATTTCCTTGCCTTTGGTTTTGACTCCCAAGTGAACAGCCAGCTCAACATCTCTTGGTGCTCTCCTCTGATCATCATCTAATCCAAGTAGCTGCAGATTAGCAAACCAGATATCTGTGATTTGCCACCTCAACAACTCTACCTTCTTCTTTGTATGGATACCTCCTAATGGGGGAGGATGAGCTCTGTGTAACTAGAAACCTCAACCCCCTGAACCTGCTGCAAGTCCAGCTATCTTCACCACCCCTGCATCTCCCCTAGCACTAAATCTACAGGTATGCCAGATTTGTAGTTTGGGGGACATCACTCTGTGTGTGTGCAAAGCAAGGTGAGGTTACATGGGTAGGCAAGTAAATGGGGACACAATTCTCACTAGCAGTCTGGCAAGTCCCCATTGATTGGGATGTGCTCATCTCTGCATTGCCCAAGATTCTCATCTTCACTTTCACTCCTGCTCTGCCTCAGCCAAAATGCTGTGAGATGCTGAAGGGACCAAGATCAAACCAAGAGGATGGGATAGAGCTGCAGAATCTGTCCAGGAAAACCAAAAGGCAAAGTAGCCCTGTGCTGACACATTTTCTGTGTTTTTCCCTCCTGTCTGCCCCTTAGCTAGCACATCAGGCCCTTTTCTCATTTTCAATGAATATCAAATTGATTCAGCTTCAGGGTTGCAATTTATGCCTCCTCGTGGCTCTTTTCATTTAAGTTGAAAAAAATAATTCAGTCCAGGCCTCTTTGTATGTATTTCCTTTTGTGAAGGATCTATAGAGTATTAATTACTTTTTTATTTCTTTTGTATAGCCTCCTAATTTGGCTAAAGTGATGTAAAATGTCTCAGAGCGGTCCAAAAATGTCTGTAATGATGTACAGATGTGACTTAAAAAAAAAAACACCAAAACAAAACAAAAAAACCAAACCAAACAAAACCACCACCCCAACAGTATAACATCCAGGCAGAGGAGTAACATGAATAGCAGATGTCTTTACACAAAACAGTCTTCATTTGCCAAGTTACACATGAGGCCTAATTGAATTTCTCCTAATTCCACGGATGCTTGCTTGGAGAAAACAGCATCCATGTGATTACTAACCTGTTATACTGAGTGAGAAAGTTTCACCTTTGGCACACTTGAAATGTGATTTCTGAGCAGTTACCAGCAGAACATCATCTTAACTTATCAGAAAATCTGCAGCAGTTAATTAGGAAGAGGTGGGGCTATAACCTTCTGAGAGCTCATTTGAGAAAGCGCTTCTTGTACTTCTAGTTAGAAATTCTGTAGCCCTGGAAATCTTCCTCACCTCTCTAACCCCTCAAAAACTAGACGATTGGAAACTTTTTCAGATGGAATATGGAGCTGAGAAGAACTGCAGAAAGCAAAACTATCAAAAAGTACACTCCAAGTTTCCACGTCAGCTTAAGAAGAAAAAACAAAAAGCAGCGTAAGGAGTGTAAAATTCTGATACTAACAGTGTCACTTTTGAACACCAGACTTTCAGAAACATGCTTCATTTTATTTCTGCTATCAAGATATAACCAAGAACCTCTCTTGCCTCAAGTGTTTTATCTTGCCCACTTTCCCAAAGCAATCACAAGTCTATGACTCACACACTATACCATAGTGCAAATTAAAAGAAAACATTGTTCCTAGTGCTGTTTAGCCAGAGGTACTCCTACAGCTATCCAGTCACAAGAGACCTGAGTAAATCTTCTTCCTAGAGTGAAATGTTCTGTTTGCAGGTTGAGCTCTGGTATTGTAACGTAAGTTTTGCAAAACAAATCAGGCAGAGAAGCTGCTACACAGTCACATGCCTGGAGTCTGTGATATTCTGCTGTGAGAGAAATTATGAGGGAATCAGATAAAATGGCAATTAATAGAAGATTTTAAGAACATCTTCTGGAGCAGATGGCAATCGGTAGTGCTAAAAGGAGAGGTCAACAGTGAGGGTTCCCAAATATCAGTCATATTTCAATTTTTTTATACATAAAATGAAAATAAAATATCCCAGATGCAGAAGACGCTGATGAGCTTTGCTAAAGATACAAAGTGGTGAACTATCACAGGACACCGTTCGGATGCCATATGAAGGGAGCTGGGATATCTTTAAGCCCATGAGCAATAAAAATCAGATGTTATTTTGCACCATAAATGCAAAGTTATGTCCTGGATTGATAACAGAAAATTCTCTTGTTGGCTAGAAGGTCGTTAGTTAGAAACAAATACCAATGAGAAAACTCTGGTTGAACACAGTGTGGAAGTGCTCAGTGAGTCAGAGAAGTGCTGTTAGGGGTATCCAAGAAAAAGTAGAGGCCATTACAGGAATGGGATCCAGAAGAGTTGGGCTAGCAAAAATGAAGGCTAAGAAGGGACATATAGTTGCTGTTTAGATGTACACTGGGGATAAACATCATGAAGGCTAAAAGATGTTTAAGCTGGTGTTCAATGAAGCTGCTCAATGATGACACAGGGGAAAAAAAATTCCATGGTTTTGGCTTGGAAATTAAAATTTATTATTGGTCAAGGAAATTAACACTAGCTCCCAAATAGCAGTTAGGAAAAAGCAGTGTGAATCACAGAGCCATTCAAGGTTAGAAATGGATTACATACAATGACAATTGTCTTGTTGATAAAATAAGCAGATGGACTTTTCCCATGTGGCTCTTTTTTGACCTGGAAGTGAGTTTGCAGGAGAGGATTGAAGGAAGTCACACTCTATTTTTTTTTTTTTCTTTCCAGGAATTATTACACTAGTGCATTAACCATTAGAGAGTCTCTGTGTTTATTTATCAGGAAGACAATGTTACAGATGACCAGCTGATATGGACAAGTAGATCACAATGAGGATGGTGAAACAGGTTGTCCAGAGAGGTGGTAGATGCCTTATCTCTGGAAACATTCTAGGTCAGGTGGGATGGGGCAACCTGATCTAGCTGAAGATGTCCCAGCTCACTGCACATGGGATTGGACTAGATGACCTTTAAAAGGCCCCTTCCAACCCAAAGTATTCTGTGATTTTTATGATCTACTGTGTCAGAGCAGCTCTCTCCAGATCATGTGAACCCAAAACTGGCCCACTGTTTTTTGAGAAGAAAAGATTTCCCTTGTCATTTATTATCAACTAGTAATCTTTGTGATCCAAAGAAAGGTATTCCAGGCTCATCAAAGACATGCAGGCATGAATGAGGCTATCATTAGACTTGTGACAAAGTTTTAAAGGCTTATGAGTTCTTGCAGATACTTGCAGTCTTGTTTCCTGGGAGTGAGGAAGATGCTATTAAGAAAGACTGGTCCATATTTCCCTCTACCAATTTTTGCTGTGACATAGCATTGTATTCAGGGAAAAGAGTAACCACATTAAATTCAGGTTGTGATGGATAGATTAATAGAAATGAGTGCAAATAGATCTAAAGGTTTTGTTGGGTTTGGTTTTGTTGGGTTTGGTTTTGTTGGGTTTGGTTTTGTTGGGTTTGGTTTTGTTGGGTTTGGTTTTGTTGGGTTTGGTTTTGTTGGGTTTGGTTTTGTTGGGTTTGGTTTTGTTGGGTTTGGTTTTGTTGGGTTTGGTTTTGTTGTTTTGTTTTTTTTCCCTGACATAAGTAAATAGAGGGGGGATATTTTACCGGAGTTCCCTTCTTGGTTTTTACTCTAATAAACTTGTCAGGAGGCAGATGATTTATCAGAGACGTAAAATGTCATTCTCATTGACTGTTCATTTGCTTCATTCATATTCAGGCTGTGAGTTTTAGTAAAAGGAAGGAGAGAGCAGATTCCCCCAGGCAAAATTATGCCTGCTTACTCAGACCTAATATCCTAGTAGTGCTTGTAAGCTGATACTGCATTGCCCAGCTATTCTCACTTTAAAGCTGGGCAAGGATTTGACTGTTCCCATTGGGTGGTCAAGGAAGTACCTAAATTTATTTTAGATTCAGGGCAGCAATAAATCTCTAGAAGTCTGAAGCTAGAAGTCAAAGTATTTCTTAGCTTAAATGCCCTGCTGCAGTGGTAACGTTTCACTTTATGACCTATCCTTTGCTCAGGTGTGCTATTTATATATCTGTACTATACTTACTGTCCTCCTCTTTGACAGGAGTTTGAGAGCAAAGTCTGCAGATAAGGTTGTATTGGACTTGCACAGGTAGCTTGATGGCAACTGAAAAGGCATATCTCTAGGAGAGGAGATAGCCTTGTGGTGGAACTTTTTTATAAGAGCCACTAGAGAGATTCTGTTAAAGAGCCTGAAAGCCTTTGTGAATCTGCAGGAGTGTTTTAAGTTCTAGGGAAGTGTTGTTTTGAAATACCTGCTGGGAAAAAAAAATCACATTGGAAATTCTGATTTTGAGACTGTTTTGGCAGGGGAAAAAGATATTATATTTCATAAGAAAAAATACTACTATTTTTCCATTAAATCTCTAATTTTGCCAATACCTTTTTACAAAGCTACCTGTACCACCTCAACAGAGGGAGTATAATATTAAAAAACAAACCAAAACACAAAACTAACACAACTAAGGAGGAATGGATGAATTTTCTACCTAGAAATGCTTAATTGCTTGACAAGGAAACAACCTGTAGTTTTTTCTAAAGTGTAATTTGAGGGCCTGCCTTCACCAAGGGAATTGAGAACTTGCCCTCGGTACTATGGTAGTGTAGAAATCAATTTATTTACTTGACCCAGAGGTGCCTGAATTTCAGTCAGGTACTAAACCGCCTGCACTCTGCAACACTGAGTTCATCAACATCTGACTTCCACTTAAGCATTAAAAAGATCTTCAGGAAAAGAGGACCCTTCCTTTCTTCCTCGCAAAACTTTATCTTGTAGTTACCAAACTGGGTGCTGTGCGATTGTGTCGGTGTGAGCTGAAATTCCCCCCCACCGACAATACCCAGGCTAGCTCAGTCTGGAAGCAAATGAAAAGCTGTATTTACAAGCAGAGTCCAAAATCCACGATGAAATGCAATGAACATGCACAAACACACAAAATTCACAACACCCACAAACATACATATGATCAACCGAAAAAGCACAACCGATCTCCCCCTGCCTCCCCACAAGGGGACCCCCCAAAAGGGGCCTCCCTCCCCCAGGAGCCTCCCCCCCAGGCCCCCCTGGACAGAGAAGCAGAGCCAGCCAAGCAGAAAGTCGTCAAGCCAGCTGCCAAGGTCAGCACACGCCATCCTCAGCCAGAAGAGAAGAAGAAACAGCAGCCAGACAGCCCAGCAGCTGCCCCCACTGCAGAACACAGAATATGCAGAATGCCTACTTTGTTTTGGGTAATAGTTCTTAAACATTTCTATCTATCCAATGGAAGTGTTTAGAACAACCATTATTTTGCTTTCTTACACCCAATAGTGACTTATTTACAATCTTTCACTTTTCTGTTTTGAACTTTGCAAGGAAAAAATTAAAAAGACAGTTTCAAACCATCACAGCGATGAACAGATTCTTTTAAATTTTTTAAGTCAGTTAGAATAGGTCATCTGCTAAATCAGCTCTATGAGAAGGTCTACTAGCTCAGGAATTTCTATATTCACCTATATAATGCTATTCTGTCTTCAGTGAAATGAAGATGTGGTGATACTTTGCATAGTGAAACTGCAGAAAAGCATAACTACAGTCTTCAAGGCAGTAGACAATGATTCCCTCCCATCTCCTGCACACATCAGGAGAAGGGGAGGATGCTCATCTCAAATGGCACCAAGACCTGTCCATGTACTCAGTACACAGGATTAACTGCAGATCATTTGACACATCGCTGTTCTTGGCACAGTTCAATTTTCAAAGCAATTTCTCAGAGTGCCGGAGGTGAAGGATGGCACCACCTTTGCTGATTGTCCCTTGGTCTCTTGACGAGCCGTAAATCAATGCTGATTGTGGATGAAGAAGGTCTCTAGTAATAGCTGGGCAAGGTGCAGCAGCCGTGAATATATAGGAAGGAAAGGAACCGTCACCTAACAAGCTGGTTATCTCCAGAGGAAAGTTGCAGAACATTTAATTAGACTCTTTTTAGATAATTAAAAAGAAATTTCTTGGTATTACCTTTCTGAATGTTTGTCTCTGAGCTTAGTTCACATAGAAATAATCAATATTTTATCTTAAATTTTCAGCAGAGGATATTTATTCTTAGAGCCCCTATTCTTACAATGATAAATGTAAAACATTGGTGACTGCCTTTAAAATTATTAATGGGAAAGATTCAAAAGGCAACTCAGCTGCAGCCTTGGAAAAGCCAATAAGGAATCTAAGCTTTATTATTAATAGTTTCTAAATGTGCATGGTTTGAAAGGTTGGGATGCCAACACAATTTCTGGCCTTGGAGACTACCAAGTTTAATCTTTAGTACTGTATACCCTGTGTTTTCTGAAGAGACCATTTCATATGCTGGCCAAGACTTCTAGATTTACTGGAATATTTTGGTCTAATCTTGATGTGATTCATTGTCCATGACAGAAGAAAGCCTCAAACCAGAGGTACAGAGGTTGCAAAAATGAGGAAAATTCCTGATCGATCATCTGCTCCCCAAAAATTACTCCTACCAGGAACAACAAACCACCCATTGTGCCCATGGATACGATGTGGGGATGGTGGTAAGGTCCTCTCCTGCCCAAGGCCTCCTTTGAATGCCTGTGCATATCACAGCCTCTCCATCAGCACCTCTGGGAGGCTGGCGTGGTGGCTACAGCCCTTCTTGAGCCTGGGAGGTCTACTGGGGCTGCAGACCATGAAGCCAAGCCCTGGAAGGTCTGAGCCCTCGGAAGGTCTATCCCTCTGCCCTAGGGTGAGAGGATGAAGCACGGCCTTGGGACCTCAGAGCCTGGTTGCCTGGCGATAAGGTCTGGCCTGGCCTGGCTGCCATTTTGCCGCCTGATCCATCCACCACGCGGAGGTCTGTCCTGGATGCCGTGTTGAGGCCTGGCCTTTCCACCACAACACTCTCGTCCTCTGCAGTGGCACCAGCTGCCCTCAG
The DNA here is from genome assembly GCF_027791375.1 of Indicator indicator. Classification (NCBI taxonomy): domain Eukaryota; kingdom Metazoa; phylum Chordata; class Aves; order Piciformes; family Indicatoridae; genus Indicator; species Indicator indicator. The sequence continues at coordinate 29,782,334 of NC_072013.1, forward strand.
CCGCCTGCAGAGCCGGGGTGGGTGTGCACAGGGCTTAGGGGCTGCCATGGTTCCTCCTGCCCTGGCGCTGGTCTCACTAGAGGCAACATCCCTCCAGCCCCAGGCAGGCAGAAGCAAGGAAGCACCCAAACCTTGTATTGCACATATTCTGCTGTGGGGCTCTGTGCAGCCAGGGTTGATGTGGAAAATGACTATTATTTTGCCTTAGCATTGTTTGCCATTTTAACTGTCTGCCTGACTAAATAGGGCCAAGGTTATCCCCATGGCTGCAGTGGTCTTTTCCTGTTTGCCTGCAGCCTGGTGTGTTTGGGTTAATGCAGACGACATACAATCCAACGGGAAGAGCCACTACAAGTGCTTGGTGGGGAAGGGCCGTATGTAGGTCGTGTGTTTCTAAAAGGGGTGGCTACCATGCTTGTTAATGCATTTCCTCCTTGTCCTTTTGGTTTTATTATAACATATGGGGCCATCTGGTTCCTCTGTGGGATTCCCAAAAGTTTTTGGCAAGCACATGTGAAGACGTCTAGGTTTTTTCCTCTTCAAGCCTTTCTGCTACACTTAATTTCTGGAAATCCTGCTTTAAAAAAAGGTTTCTTGCACAGCTGCAGTCTCCACCTGTAACACAACCTCCTTGCTGTTTACCAGTGCTGACATTGTATGGCAGCATTGAGCATAATTCTCCTTCCACTAGAAGGCTGGTGGCACATCACAAAGCAAACGCACTTCGCACGGTGGTTCAGGCACTGTGACAGGTGGTGTCAGACATATGCTTGCGGTCCCCTCAGCCTCTGAAGTGAGCATGTGGCATCTAGGTGAAAGCAGAAGGAAATTTTAAATACGCTCAAGGCACAAATTCTTTCCTTTCAGGTCTGGAAAGGTTAGAAGCCACTGAATTGTCTTGAATGTTAATTTTTTTTTTCCTGTGCTGTATCAGACAAGAACCTGCTTATGAAGCTATTTGGTCTTCTTGGAAGATTAATGTAACCAATAGAATCATGTTTATCACAGTGTGTCTTGTAAGAAATACAGCCAGCTTTCAGGGTAGCTGGATGGATTGCAGAGATGCAGAACTGAAGCAATTCAGCAAGGAGTAACTTCGTGAGAAGGCCTTTGTGAAGGAGATGAAGTAATGACTAAAAACAGAATAAATCTGCTTTAGAAGGAAAGATTAATCATCATATGAAAGAAGGATTACTTCAAGTGTAAGCAAGGAAATTGCACTATGAGTAATAAAGTTAGCCAGAGGAAAGGAACCGAATGAAATCAGTGCCAGGAGATACATTTCATAAAATACTCCCTTTTGAAAGGTGGAGGCAGACGTGTTATAGCTGAGGAGTCTCGAGGGATGGAGTCTGTGCTGGGGGGCACTGCCTCTGGTTATCATTTGAAATTTTCCAATTTCAGAACACTCAAAACTTTCCATCACTGTCAAATCTGCTTAGCTGTAATGGAAAGTTATTCTTGTCTAACAAAACTGGTTTCTTATAAATAAAAAGGACTGAGCACAGTTTATGGTTATAGGTGTATATCACAAAACATTCACTTCTGGAAGCTTCAGCTGTCAGACTAAGGACTGTATGGAACCGTATGCCTGAGTTTCAGTGCTGCCTTTGAGAACAGTTGCAGGGCATTATCTCAACAGCTTGGTTTCATAGCTGTAAATTTACAATGTCCCTCAAAGAGGTAAGACATAGAGATCAGAAAAAGGCATACACAGCTGAGGCAAATGGAGTAGAATAAACTGTAGTATAAAATCAAGTGAAAGCACTTGAACAGTAAATGTCCATGATCTTGGTGCTCTGCCTTTCTGGAGACTGTCAGGCTACAGTTCATTCCATGACCAAAAGAGACAGGAGTGTGAGGAGGGATTTCAGGTGGGACAAAGCAGTAACTATAGCATTTGATGATGTGGTATGCAAGTAATGTTCTGCTGTACAGGGACAATGAGCTGGTGCTGTTCTGAAGCCAGAAGCATGTGCCTGTGGCACTGAATGAAAGGCCAGGAAACATGGAAAATGGGTATCTGACCTTTTTTTGCACATCACATTGAATTTACACAACTTTTAAAGGCTGAAAGGTTTGAGGGGGAGAATAATTTTGTCAGTGAAGAGGATGGGATAAAAGGCTGGCTGAATTTTGGAGCAGCATGTAGGAAAAAATGGAGTGATCTTTTTTTCTTTTTTTTTTTTAAGAAGAACTCTGTATTTTGGAAATTTATAATTCACTAGCGTTAGTTTACATCTGGCATTTAGTTTTGGTTTAATGATAGGTATAGAGGGAAATTAAAAATGAATGCTTTATCTCAGCTTTTTTTCCAAAAGAGATGTTTCATCTAGGAAATAGACTTTTTGAATGAGCAAATGAGGAGAGAAAATCATAGAGATAAAAGAAATCAAAGGGGGTCCAGAAAAGAGAACACCTAAAAAATTGGAAAAAAAGTCTTCACAAGTAGAACTTTAAATATATTTTCACATGGATTTTTAATTTATGCACTGTGTATCTTAAATTTTGTTATGTTTCTGAGGAAAATAGCTCATAGTCCTGTTGACTTTAAGGTGGTAAAAAGACTGCTATCATTAGAAAGAACTGTCTCGAATTGCTGCTGATTGGTAAAGCTGGGGCAAATTCTGCTCTAACAGCACCCACTCTGCTGCTTGGTGCATATATAGGCTGCTTTGCTGACATCTCTCTTGCTGAGGGTCCACAGGAAATGCCATCACCAGGGCAAAGAGGGCAGAGGCAGTGGCTCTTGCTGGCCCTTGTTCCTACCAACTCCAGACAAAGATCCTGGTGCAATGGGACAGTTGCTGGTTTTCAAGCAAGTTAGTAGGTTAAATTAAAAACAGAGTGCTCACATCAGCTGGCTGCATGCTTCATCTTCACTATGAATTCTCTTCTGCTTGGATTACAACTTGTTCCCCCTTCCTATGAGGCATTAGTTTCTGTTATGAAATCAGAGTATAAAAAAATTTCATGCCACCATAACAGGTAAAGTCATCTTTTGGATTAATTCAAATCCTTGCAATTATTATTTCCACTCAAGCTAAATTAAATTTAAAAATACAAAGAGTAGCTTTTGGAGTAAAGTAAATCTCACTTCAGACTTTAATGAATCTGGATTAGTATTTTTAGTTGGAAAGAAACATAATGAAGCCATGACTACTTGGAAAATTTCTGAAGATTAACTACAACCTGCTTAAAGGGAAATTATTTTGATCCACAGCTTTTACTTCATTATAACAACCTCTGTAAACTTTTCTCAATTACTCCTTTAAAAGATTAATTCTGCAGAATTGAAGTTGGAACCATTTTGTGACTGAAAATTTTACCTGGTCCTTCTACTTATGCATCTATATTTTCTGTGCACCAGGAGGAGGAGTGTGAAAGATGCTGACCTACTTTAGAATAAGGGAAAATAGATTTAGCAAATAATTAAAAAAATAAAACCTCCTGTTTCAGAATAACTCTTGCAGAACAATAGAGCATTATTTGAAGCTTAAAAATTATACATTTTAATTTCACTGTATTTTTCATTTAGAAAAACACTTGGAAAATGAAGACAGTGCATTCATTTGGGAAATTATGCAGCGCCTTGAGGAGACTATTGCTGCTATTAAGAGTCTGGTAAGAAAAATCCAATATTTAGTTTCAAATGCCTGGGATTTAGTTGGTAACCATGAAATTAATCTTTTATGGTTGTACTATTAGAGACATTCTCTTGTGAGAGTTGTATTCTACCTTAAGAGAGAGACAGGCAATCTGGAGTGAGGTTAGTGTGCGCTTGCAAGCAGCTGCTTACAGAAGTTTGGCTATAATAGAACAAACCAACCTGACTTGTATGGATCACACAGCTGATCCAAGCCTTAGCTCACCTGCTGGTGCTTTCACGGGGGAATGGTAGATTCCTTTTATGCTAGGGGCTAGTGAAATTTGAGGCTTGTCCTGGCTTCTGTCAAAATAAAGAGAAAAAAGGGTTTGTGCTCAGCAAACTGGGAGTCAGGGTTGAAGCTTTGCTTCCAACTCTATTGTGTCTTTGTAGTTCGCTTTTGTGCAAGAAGTGTAAGCTCTGAACCTACAGCAGCTTAGTAAGAGCATCACAAAATCACTTGAAGGGAAAGGTCTGATTGTGTAGAGCTTTTTACATCATCAGAGCCTTCATGCCATCAGTCCAAGGGAGAAAAAGAATGCTTCCCTCTCAGGACTGCTGCTAGGATGCACCCAATAAGGTTAGTGCCTTCTGCAGAGGGTACAGAGTTCAGCAAGTGGGTGGTTTGCCCTCTGACTAGGTGCAAAGGGAAATTTGTGGTTTTGTAGCAAATTGTCTTGCCTTGAAACAATTGTGTTGTGTGTGGCAATAAGAGACTTCATAGCAATCACAGGCTGAGGATGGCTGTTCATAGGTAGCTAACTTTTCCTGTCAGCTTTGAAGCCATTAAAACCAGAATGACTTCAAACAGAAGGTATTTTAAAAGTATCTCCATAATGTATTTACAAGATTTGTGTAAATCTTGTAAAACTTTCTTTTCTCCTTTAGAAGGCCTCTAAATCACCTATTTCAGACCAGCTCTGCATTAGTCTATCAGATGAGTGTTTTATGTAATGTGCTGAACTCATAAAGCTGTTTTCTTTTTCACTGCTTCAGCTAATTGAGGATGTAACTCATCTGAAATTAAAACATTTTACACATTTATTTTACACCTCTAAATATTTCATCTTCCCAAGGAAATGAGAGCTATTTATATGCATGCATATAGAATTTGCTCTGTAGACAGCAAAATTCGATAGTATATTTTCTTTCCAGTGTCTCAGCTGGTGACTGTAACCACTAGAAAAACTGAAAGATAGGATTGGTTTTATGCAAAAATTGTGATGTCAAAGTCAGCATCCATTTAAGAACTGATTTCTTTTCCCAGACATTTAGTTGGGGCTTCATTACACATCTACAACCCTCGGTCATACAAATTTGCAGATCCAGTTGTTTGAGGGCCTCTTCCACAATCAGTTCAGTGCATTTTTCTCTTGTTCCACCATTGCTCTGCAAGTGACTCTTCTCATACCAATAACCATGAGTCAGAATATGACTTTCTACTGTTTCAAGGCCAGCTTGAGTCTTAGGGATAGCTTAAGGCCACAGGGAAATGAAGCTCTTCTGTTGTTTAAATAGCACCTTTCATGGCAGAAGCTGACAGCTAAGACTTTCCTGGCCAGGACAGCTTTTGTAGCAGAGATGGAGATAACAGCTTTCTGAAGATTATTAACAATCAGAAGCCAACACTTCTTGAAGACTCATAAGTTTGCTCAGCTACCTCTAAAACAAGTAACTTGTTGTTTTGAAGGGTGACAAAAGAAAGGAGGAAAGGGAGCAAGTATGAGCAAGGGGGATGATATATCTAGGCATAGAAAATACCCGGTATCAAATAGCTGAAAGAAATAATAATGGTTTTGTAAGGAAGAAGTGCTTTTAAAACTGTTACATTGCTTGGTTCTCACCTGTGGGTATTTTTAACTGTCAGGAAGAAATTTGAAGGCATACCCTTGAACGCCTGGAAGAGGAGACCATAAAAATCAGTAATCTTCACTTCAGAATTCAAAAATTTCCAGAAGAATTTAATGCAGAGATGACAGGTAATACTGACTGAACCAGCTCTGGAAAAGACAAACAAATGAAAAACCAAACCAACAAACAAACACACAAACCCAAACAAGGGAACTGAATTTTCTATACGTTTAAACAATTTGAAATATCCTACAAATTAAATCTTACTGCTAAAGTTAAATAACCTTCAAGAAGAACTTACTAATGAAGTAAGAGGAATGTTTGCTGATATGTGATACTTGTAGGGATTATTCTCTCACATAAGAGTGTAAATGAGAGGTAGTTTGCTGAAGGCCATGCACAAGCACTGGGGGAATGACTGGAGAACTGTAGCATTCAGTTCTGATCCCAGACATGCCAAAGCCCTTCTCTGATACTTGAGATGGAGCGTTTGAGGGCTCTATGCTGCAAGTTCCCTCTTTGTGAAGTAGGGATAATAATGCTTATCTGATGTGACATTACTTTTGGGCAAGGTTCATCTGACGAAATGCTTATCAACTGTCTCTTTTAGACAGTGGAAAAAAAAGAGGGACTTCTAGGTATCTCACCCTAGAAGAGATTTTCAAATCAAGTCAGAAGAATTATGACCTGGAAATTCCTCTTTCCCTGCCCCAGCTATGAAGGGAGGATAAAGCCTTAGCTCAAATGTGGATATTCAGGTTAAAACAAAATTCCTCCCCCCCCCCCCCCCCCATCTGGTATGACTTGACTTTAAGATGTCCAAAGCATATTCTACCACTACCCTTCTGTTTGCATTTTAGTCACAAAACAAAGTAGTCAGGGAGTGGATCTAGATGAACGTTAGGATTTCTTCTCTTTGGGAGAAGCACAGAAATTGAAGTTTATCTTGGCTACCCATGTTAGCGGTGGCACAGAAGGAGGGAGAGCAAGGTTGCAGGGTGGCCAGGGAGAGCAGGACTGCTCTTTTTAGAGACTGCAGTTAGATCACCTTTAGGTGCATCATGAAATAGCAGCCAGAGCTTTCCTGTTGTTTTTGTTTGGTTTGGTTGGTTGTTTTTTTTGGTTTTGTTTTTTTCCCTAGCTACATTCTGTGCTTGTTGATTACTTGCTTATAGGCAGTTTCTTCCCTCACCTTCTCTCTGCCTTCAGCACGTGGTTGCTATGTAGTTAGTCTTGTTTATACTAGCTGCTCCCATTCTGTGCTGCTGAAGTGTTTTTGCATGGGTGGATGTACCCTAATGTGACTGTTCCCTCTGAAAAGAAGCTGGAAAGATGCTCTAGTACAAGGCCCTGGCACAGAGAAGCTACATCCACAGTGCCTCTTCGTTCAGGCTCTTCAATTTTGCACAGTGGTGGTTCTCATGGGAGAAATGCTTCTGAATGTTAAGCTATGTCATCCACCTCTTTGTCCCTGTCTGCTAGAGCTGGTTGTATTGATTATTTTGGGAGAAAGGAGTAAGTTTTATCAGTTCACTCTATGTCTAGGGAATATCTTAGACACATAGCAAGTAAAAGAGCAATTGTTTTGTGAGAGCACAGCAGACTTTTCCTCTCAATTAATGCAGATGACTCAGGGAAAATGTGGTAAGACCAAACTACTGAAATAAATTATGTGATTTCTAGGATCTTAATGTCTAAAAATCACAGTTATCGTTTACCAGGGGACAGCACCAATAGTAGTGAATAAAAGATTATGGATCAATCCTTTAATGCATTATCTCATATATACCTTTTTATAGCTAAATGGCTTCTGCATATTTCATATTTATTTTTCAGCTCTTGTTACTGCTGCACATGAATCCAGTGCTGCTGAGATACATCAGCTGCTGTCTGCAGTGAAAAGCATGGCTGATAAAATTGAATTACTGGAGGAGAAGCAAAACCTTTGTGACAGAGAGAATGCTGCACTGTGGTAAGTACTCATCTGAATAAGGGAAACCATACTGGCAAGATGACTGAGGAGCACTGAAATGTTATCAAAACGTGGTAAGCAGTGCTTGGCTCCCACCCCTGCAGCTAACCACAAATGTTCCTAGGCAACTCTGCTGCACAGCAAGCCTGGCTTTTAAGACCTTGTTTCTCGAACAGTAGAGCCTGCCTGCCTACTGTCTGCCCTCTGTAGCTCTGAATAGCTTGCCTAGGGAAAACTGTCTGCAGCTTTGCTTCTCACACCAACAGAAAGAGTTTTCTCTTTAAACAGTTAATGTTAAGGCACAGACAGAAACCATAGTTTCCAGTTACAAAAAGAACTGTGGAAGGAACTCTGAATCAGTAACTGTGCTAGACATCCATCTTCTTCTTTAAGAGTTATCCCAAGAGGATACAGAGAATTGGAAGACATTTGTTTTCTTCTTGCCAGATTTCATGTTGCTATCACCTTCTGCCATGCTGCTGGAGCTGCTCAAAAAAGATCACAATGCAGTTTCTTGGGGGAAGCCTGCTTTCTTTGTCCTTTTAGTGCTTGCAAACATCCCTTCCATTTTTAATGAAACCTGTGGAAAATAATCATGTCAGTAAAAGAAAAACTTTGGCAAAGTTATGACACAGATAACTGAAAGCTGTTTCATGAAAATGCAAGGTTTATGTCCTGAGTTAACACAGCCTGCTCTTACAAGCCCCCCTCTCTACACACAGACAGGAGGGAAAGTAACACACGAAGAAAAACCTCTAGATTGAGTTAAAGAGAGTTTAATGAGATGATAAGATACACAGTTACCTTAGTTTATTTGCAAAGAAGTGCAGCAAAATACCAAAGCAGCAGCAGAAGACAGAGACCTCACCTATCCCCTGCTCTGCAGAAAAAAACCCACACTCCAAACCTGGAAACAGAAAGCAGCAACTGGAACAGGAAGCCTCTGGTGTTATATGGATACCACTGCACGTCATGCTGTGTTGTATGTGTAGTGCTAGAGTAGCCTGAGCTGCTAACATAAGAATCATGGCATCATTTAGTTGGAAGATATCTTTGAGATCATTGAGTCCAACCATTAACCACTGCCAGGTCACTACTAAACCAACTCCTTCAGCACATCTCTGCAACTTCTAAATTTCTCCAGGGATGGAGGACTCCACCACTTCCCTGGGCAGCCTCTTCCAGGACTAGACAACCCTTTGGGGGAAGAAAGTTTTCCTAATGTCCAATCTAAACCTCCCCTGGCACAACCTGAGGCCTTTTCCTCTTCTCCTATTGCTTGTTACTTGGGAGAAGAGGCTGATTCCTACTGGATACGCAAATGTTCATTTCCACAAACATGTAAACTGGATTTTGGATCTGGAGGAATGGAAGAAAATATAATTTTCATCTGTGATTGGTTGGTTTGTTTCTTTTCCCAGTAAGGAACAAGAATGCTTGTGGACACAGTATAAAGAAAAAGAGGACTTACTGAATGAAAGGATGGCAACAAAAGCTAACACAAATGCTCTCTTAATTGAAACTTGAGATAAAATAAGAGATACAGAAGGAGGAATAATCAGGGTGAAAGCAGCATTAGCAGAATTGAAAGAAAAAAGAGATGAAAAAATGAATCAGCTTGAGAAAGAGAAAGAAGAATGTGATAAAAAGGTGAAGGTTTTGAAATTTACTTCATGGGTTTACAGATAGTGCCCAAACCAAAATGACCTTAGCAAAATACAACATCTGGAATATTTTTTTTTTTCTCAGAGGGAGCTAACATATGTCCACAGCAGCACAGACAGTGGCTGTCTTGACACTGGGAAAACACATGCTGTTTTCACTTCTGTATACATCTGTTTATGCATGAATGGTCTGTATGCATATATATGCACACACATAAACATGCACAGATCAAAATTGCCATGGTGTATGACATTTGTTTTCTAGCAACACGTTTCAGAACGTCTTGTGTGCACTGATGCTTCTTACTGACTGTGGGATAAATAATCATGTGCTGGGAATTCCACCCCTTCAGGCAAAATGCTTAAAATAAAGGTACCTGTATTTTCCAGCCAGCTCTGGCATAAGGTTTTACTGGTTTTGTATTCTGCCCTACTTTCGATGGTGTGTATTTGATGTCCTTCTGAATGATAATGTAGAAAACAGACAACTGGGTTGAAAGAAAATTTTCTAGTAGAAAACATGGTATCATCAGGTTCCTGCATTGGAATAAAAGCTCTTGAAATTTTGACAATTGTGTCTTAATTTGCATCTTACATTAATTGATTATTGCTTCTTTTTCTTACAAGAATGTTGTCCTTTGGCTGTGGTTTTTGGAAAAAAATATTTTCTTCCAGCATAGACTTTTGTCCTCGTTTCATTTTGGAAGGCTTCACATGTTTTAATACAAACTTTTAAACAATGCATAGTGCGTTTCTCAATTAATTTATTATTTTTAATTTAGAAAAGAGAGTTTAAAGAAACCCTTCATGCTCAAGAGGGGAAAACTTCTAAGAAAATTAATGAATTTGATAACATTAATAAAAAATGTTTGGACCTACAGCATTTGATAAGTCTGAAATCATCGGTAAGGTCTATAGAAAATTGGTTTTGTTCATTAGTGCAAAGATGAAAATTCAGTTGGTCAAAGTGAGGGGAACTTCCCTTTCTTGCAAAGTTAACTCAAACTCTGTGCATTCAGTTTAACATCTGCTGGGTTACTTCAGCACTACTGAAAGCAACCACACTACAAAACTAATACTTCTGTGACGAGTTGAGCCAAACTGAGATGTAAGACATCATTTTCTGCCTCAGTCGTGCCAACTTCTGTTAGAATCACTGCTGCCTTCCTGGTAAGAGTTTTTCCTGTCTGAATGAGTACTACATTAGTAAAAACTCCAGAACTCTACCCAACTCTGCAGTGAGGTACCCTTAAATGACAGATTTCATGTTGTTTTGTTAAAGTTTATTTGGGGTACCAGCCTACATTATTATTTAGAACAGTGATTAGATGCAACAAATACAGCCTTAGCCCCTGCTTCCTCAGTGTTCTTCATTTGCAGGCTGTAGTAATTTTGACAGTGAAGTCTCAGAGTAACTAGAAAATAGTAGAGTCTCATGTAAATGTTATGAAATCTTAAAAAAAAGAAACCAAAACCACCAAACAGTGTCAGTAAAGGGATTCATTATCTACTGCTTTTGAAAATTCATATGTTTTGACATAGTCTGCTCTATTTTTTATAGGCTCTACTTATTGAGGAAGTTCTTGTAGCAAAATTGAAAGAAAAAAGCAAGGGACTGGCAAACAACCTAGAAATTAAAAAGACAGATGTGCTGACATTCTCAGAACAGAAGTAAGAATTACTAGATCATTTGGTCTAATCTTTTTGCTAAACCTGCATCGGTGTTTTCTGAGAGGAATTTCCCCCCACTATTTAAGAAAAGCAAACCAAATTCAAAAAAGGGTATGAATTATACAGTGGGAATCTTTCTGTTGCCTTCAGTGGGCATGAGGCTGGAGTTAATCTGAATTATGTGTCAGGAGACCAATATTCTCAAACAGCGCCCTTTGAACTAGAGTTATACAGTTGTCCTAACAATATGCATGGCAGCAAAATCAGTCATTACTCCCTGCATATTCTACCACCATCCTACCAGCTGGAATGCCTCTGTGCTATGGCACAGAGATTTTCTCCTTTTGTATGTTATCTGGGATGCAAGCCATCACAAATTATGTGAATGAGCAAAATAATCCAAATGCCATTCTATGGGCTTGTCTATGTTATACCCATGGAGCCCCATGTGGAGATTCTCATTTAAGCATTATCCAGGCCAGCTCCACAGCTGCTTGTCTTCTGACTTCACCATAGCCCTTCAGAAGGGTTATATGGCCAAAGTGATGGGCAAAAAAACAGAGACTCTTCCTGGTGATACAAGCTTCTTGTTGGAACCCATTTCACTGTACAAGCCGAGTCACAAATCCCTTCAAAGTGGAACATATGAGTTGAGTAAAATTATCACTCTGAGCTCTACTATTTTTCTTGATGGCAGAACTAATTCATTAATGTCTTCATGAAATGAATCTTGCTGTTAATTAACAATGTAATTACTGTAAAAAATGAGCTGCAGCCAGCATCTGCCCATGGCCCTCAATCCTGCAGGCAGTTATAAATTGCTTATCTTTACTTTCCTGAACACTAACTTCTGTAGAAACACCTGTGCTAGGGAAGTTGACCATACTCACGTTTTGAGGGTCTGAGCAGTTATGAGCTGGTGATGACTACAGAGCTGTGGGCTATGGTAACAGAAGCATTGTCTTTCTGTGCTGCATTTTTGTAACTGTTCAGTGTCATGAATGTGTTTATTTGTTTTAGAGTGTTTGCCCTTCATAAGTGATTGTAGTGTTGTCTGTAGATAAGTTAGATAGTTGAGTTAAAGAAACTACCTGGTCAATGTGTTTTTTCCTTCACAGCATTTGGCATATGCTCTCAAATCTTGGTCAATATGGATCTCTGGTTCCATATTTGTTTGCTGTAGGAGTGCTAGGATGCTGAGCCATCTTTTTTTTTATGTGTTTGTGTGTGTTCTACTCTGTCTCTGATTTCTTACTTCAAACACTTCTTTAGATAGGCAAATGGTTCTTGCGTGACTGCTGTTTTTGTACAGAAGACAGAAAAAGGAAGAGAGAATCCCTTGTTCTGACTGCATCCTGTGAAACACATTAATGCACAACGTTCATGCAAGCAAGAAGTACAGACCTATGCTCAAGCTTTCCCATTTTAACCTGCCAACCTGTTGCTGGTAGAACTTACTTACCTGAAAGCCTGTCTGCTTTCTTCTTGTCTAATTTTGCTATCAGCTTCTTTGTAGAAAACATTGCTTCTCCTCACCAGCCTTCCTTAACTTGTATTTGAAGATCTTGCAGTAAAAACCCTACTAGTTCTGTATGTCCTTACCTTCTTTGCAAGTTTTATTCTCATCAGATGTATTAGAGTGAAGTACCGAATAAGGACACCTGGATGTAATGGAACTTATATGTATGTAGACATAGTTTATATTCAGGAGGAGCCTGAGAATAAAAATGCATAATTTTGTATTAGTTTATTTAAAAAAAAAAATTGTTAATACCTTCCTATCTGGTTTGGCTTTGTTTAATAGGCTTCAGCTTGATTCTGAGTTACTGCTTTTACAATCAAAAATTGCCCAGGAAAAGGAGGATTTCAATAAGGAACTTGAAAAGGTAAGAGAGATGTTTTTATTCTGGCTCAGACTTTTTGCTAGACCTTGTCTTCTTGAAACACTCAGTGAGAACAGGCCTGAACACAGTGTGACATGTGAGGTGTTCTAGGTTCTGTGATTTGCCTGTGCCTCTGTGCCTAGACCCATGGCCTTTACCTTCTATTCTACTTGAGCTTTGGAGGTCATGCTGAAGGTAGAGGTAAGATCAAGTCATCAGCTGAGGCCATGGGCTGATGTTAAAACACTTAAGGGTCACTGAAAGGTGCAACCAGCTTGAGCATGTGGTCTTGTGTGCTAGGATGCAAGAGAATAGAGAGTTATGAGGCTAGGATGTTGATTTGGGAGGGATTGTATGTGCAATAAGAGAATGGGGCAGACAGATATATGTAGGAGGATTGTGAGGAGATTTGTTAACAAGGATGAGGTTGGGCTCCTGATCTGGAAAGCTGAGTGTGCAATTTTCATTGTTGTTCCTGCTGACTTGCTTCATGCTTTTTGCATTATGACTAACTTGTGTGTGTGGAAAATCTAACCTGTGGTGGCACACCATCTGCAGAATCTGTCAAGGAGCACCAGCTGCCTGAGATTATTGTTGTTATGCAGACTACACACATCTATCAGGGAGTGGTTTCCAAACTGTATTCACAACCTGTCCTTCAGAAGTGCCCATATCAGAGAAGATCTCTGTCCATTAAAAACTCTGTCATACTGACAGTAGGCAGCACTAGGAGGGAGCCACATTCTCCTCATCCCATGGTCACCCCACCTGCACTTCTACTGCATTCTTAACAGCAAAAGCCAGGGTTCCCATCTTAATCTTCCTATTTTCTTTTTCTCTTCCACCTTCCTGCCCTTGCCTCCTTCAACCATGACTTATGACTCCTGTTTCCTTCCATCCTGATATTGCATGCCCACTATCCCAGAGTTCCATCATTGTCAAGCCTTCCCCATTTCCACTTTATCACTCACAGAACCACAGAATGGTGAGGATTGGAAGAGACCTCTGTAGACAACCTATTCCAACCCCACTGTTAAAGCAGTTGCCTAAGATCAGGTTGCACAGGTTTGGAATCTCTCCAGAGAAAGAGACTCCACAACCACTCTGGGCAGTGTGTTCCAGTGCTGTCACCCTCAAATTAAAGAAGTTTGGGAGGTTTGCAGTGGAAATCGCTACCTCCAGCTGGAGCAAGGTACTATGAGTCTGGAAGCAGCACACAAACTGTAGGTGGTTGCAGAGTGTTTCAGAGTAGAAATGAACATCCAGGAATCTTGGTGTGATCTCCATATATGTTCATTGCATACATGCTGTGAATCTTGATTCATTATAAAGTTCTCAAAAGCTTTTTTTATTAAAGGCACTATATAGAGAATAGAATGCTACTGTAAGGTGAAGCAGGAACAGAAATAATAACTTCACATATGTGGTCCTTCTTTCTAGACTAAGGAAGATCTACAATGCTGAACGCCTGAATAAAAACCTTAAATTAGAAAATAAAGCCATGCACCAAAAATATGAACAAGTACTGGAGGAAGAAAAACACTGGGCTATAAAAAGGGATCAGATGGTGGCAAAGTAGGTTTTACCTGTCAGCTTTTGAATACAAGTTTGGTAAGTTTGTGATTTTATGACTAAGGCTTTTCTTGCTGCATAGTGAACTCATACTTCTGACAATGGATCTAATTTATTTCTTTTTTTCTCCTGGCAGATTGGGGAAATTATCTGTTTTGTTGGATGAAAAACTTGAACTTCTGTGAAATCATATGATGGAAAAGAAAAAACTAGAGAAGGAAACTGAGAATCTTGAAGGCAGACTGTGGTAGGCACTCTTTCAATGTTTAACAGTAGTAAACTACCTCAGTAGTAAACAATAAACTGCTTAATTAGGAGTTCAGGTGGTTTAAGTGATTCTGGAATAGAAGTTAAACAGGTTTATAAAATAAACTACTAGGCTGCTGTGAAATGTCATAAACCAAAGAGCTTTAGCTGCCAATTACCATAATTTAATCTGCATTTTCTTATCACCAAGCAAGGAACATACAAATATTAAAAGACGTCGAAGCAGTGCAGAATGTGAAACTTCGTGAACAGTTGTGACTGTGAGGTCCTTACTGTGGTACCAAGTCTTGGACCAAGCCATTTATGGTGATATCTGAGAAAATCTGCTTTTACTCAGATAAAGCTAAGTAAGCATGGATTTGTCGTGTGCACAGAAGTGCTCTGGAAAAAAAAGAAATCTCTGGCTTGTGTAGGCTAAACAGAACAGATGTTCTATGTCCTATCCAGTGCTGTATGGCTGAGAAGAGCATGGCCAAAGCACTGCAGCTTTGTTAGCCTGTGGTTTTTGGAACAGATTTGGGATTTTGCTCCCATAGGTGAAGGCAGGCACATCTGTGCTGGCACCAGATATCCTTCTTTAGACCCAGTTCACCTATTTGCTGGAGAATCAGGAGATCAAGGCCTTATATTGTACAATAATCATCACATTCTGTCTTTTAAGAAGGGTAATCCTGACAAAAGGGAGAGCTTTTCTTTTTCCCTCTGCTGGAGTGACACCCTCTGCAAGAGAAAGTAAAAACCACACATGCCCAAAACCTAGCAGAGCCAAATACTTGCACACACTCTGAGTTTTGAGTGATGCCAGATGTGCAGATTCTGTGCAATGTTTTTCACATTATGGCACCAAAGTGGCTGTGCTCCCAGAGTCTTCCTTTATCTAAATCCTCCTGAGGAATGTGTTGTTAATATGGAGTTGCCCTACTTATGGATATAAATATAACTAAAAAGAAAATAATTGCTCACCTTCCTTTTCATACTAAATAAGAAAAGATGCAATACATTTATTCTGCTTTATGGGGAAAAAAAACAAAAAAAAATGTGTTAAGGCAGAGAGATCTGGGGCTGTTAGCCTGGAGAAGACTGAGAGGAGAACTTATCAATCCTTATCAATTTCTGAAGGGCAGGTTCCAAGAGAATGCGGTCAGTCTCTTTTCAGTGGTGTCCAGCAAAAGGACAAGGGGCAATGACCATAAACTGGAACACAAGAAATTCCATCTGAACATAATGAAAAAATATTTACTTTGATGGTGCCAGAGCACTGGAACAGGCTGCCCAGAGAGATTGTGGAGTCTCCTTTTCTGGAGAGATTCCAAACCCACCTGGATATGATCCTGTGCAACCTGATCTAGGCAACCCTTCTTTAGAATCACTGCATCACAGAAAACATCCACTTGGAAGAGACCTCAAAGATCATCCAGTCCAACCCTTGACTCAGCACTGAAGGGTCAACACTAAACTGTCCCTAAGTGCCAGGTCCACTTGCTGCTTAAACACCTCTAAGGATGGTGAGTCCACCACTGCTCTGGGCAGACCATTCCAATGTTTCATAGGAGGGGGGTTGGACCAGGTGATTTCAGAGGTCACTTTCAACCCCTCCCATTCTATGATTCTGTGTAATTCTATGATCTTGATAGAATCAGACTCTGCATTTTTCCTGACAAAGGAGATATTGTTGCCATGTAAATGGGGGATGCAAAAAATGAAACTATGAGAGAGCCACACATGACTGAAGGCAGCTATGCACTGCTGAAGAGGGAACTTGTAGTGAAGTGCAATGGAGTCTACAGTCTAAAACTAACTTAACAAAATAATGAGGTAAAATAATCACTGCATGGTATTGATGCTAATTGGATATCAACACTAGTGATAGTAAAGGAAAGGCTTGTAAGAACTTTATTACAGAGTTAATCAGCTCTTAATTTTGGGCTTTTAAACTATGCTGCATGGAACTGCACAAAATGCATCTCAGCTCTGACCTCTTACTAAAAATTATTGAAAAATCCCCTTCCCCGCTCCCTGTCTGCCAACCTGTTAATTGTACTGAAGTCTTCTAGAATGAGTTGAATACATACAAAATTCATGCACAAAATACACTAGAAAATGCATGCTATGAAATTAAAATAAATTGATTTGTCCTCCTGGCCTGAAGTTCTACTTCTGAAAACACTCTTCTGTAGAACTTGCTACTAAAGCATTAGAGTAATTGTTAATTTCTGAAAGATTTATTCTTGTGGTTTGCATTTGTTTCTGGCTTGAAGAAAACATTCCTGGTTTTGCCTTGATTTCTAATAAGAGCATCTTAATTTTAAAATTCTGTTTCCAACCTGAGAAACACCAGTGTGTTAAGACACAGCAATGGCTGAACACTATAATATGTGTAGGTTTATGAGAAGTGTCCCACAAGTACCACCACGTTGTCTTTCTCCAACTGGTCTAAATGCTTTGCACATTGATTAGTGGGAAGGAAGATGTTGGGGGAAAAAAAAGAATGAGAATGTAGACATATAGAAAGCACTCTCAAAATCTTCAGAATTTTTCTAAAAGTTTATCTCCCCCCCAGAAATATGAAGGAGAGTCATGCAGAAGAGCTGACATCTCTAAAGCAAGATTTGAAGACAGAAAATAAGACAAGGTAGGATAAGCTAGAATGTGTGCCTTGCATCTTTCAAAGAAAGCAGTAAATTCATGGGTTTCTGCATCTTGTTGCTGCTATTATATCAGAGAGATAAAAGCAAAGCCTTATTATGTGGATATTCAGTGAGATAGTGGCAAATAAAAGGGCATCTCCTGAAGAATATCCCTGGTTTCACTTGAATATTATTGCTATACTGCCAAGTGGTGAGAGATACTGAACTTACTGTGTAAGTGGCTCTTAATCATTATAACACTAAATGTTCCACTTTATTTTATAAGCTATTTGGGACTCATCTGGATGCTTACATAAACTGTAAAACTGCAGGTTTTGGGTTTTTAAAAAATATTTTAATTAATTTCAAGTCATGTTCATTGATAGCTAATCTGTACCTTTCAAGTCAATGAGGGCTTTGCCATGGGATTCAAAGAGAAAAGAAAAAAAAAAAGAAAAGAAAAAAAAAGCAGTATTCCTGTAGTCTCAAGTTAGGAAACATGGGAACTTTGTGTGCTGAGAACTTTTCAAAATCAGTTCCTCAGGCTGGTAAGATCTGCGGTTCTAGCTGTCATAGAGACAAGTCCTTTGACAGAGTCCATAAGTATGAGATATCCTTACATTTTCAGGCAAATTGTCTTTATTCCTTGGGCTTAAGGATTTTTCATTAGTTAAACAGTGTCTTCTACTGATCTGTCTTTTTAGGAAAGGTCTAGAGACAATTGTAAGAAGCATATTACACAAAGGCCACAAAAATACTAAGCGTTATTTTATCTATATGCAGAAGATCTGTCAGGAAGTAGTTTCTATCACTCTTCATACACACACACATGCCTACCCACAGTGGTGTCAGATGCCTAGAGAGGAAGCCTCAAGGTGCATAAATTTAAATGAATTATTGTAGCTGCAACTAAAGTGAGAGCTATACCAAGTTTTGCTGCTGGCTTTGAGTTTTCCGGCAGCTGCAAGATTTGAACTAAAGCTCCTTCAGGTCTGTTCATGCTCTTTGTCTAAACACTGTTTTGTGCAGCTGGTTCTTGAGGTGCTATTAGTCCACACCAATATGGAGATACCTTCTTGTCAGAGCATTAATACCCATGTATTGGAAAGTTTGTTGGTTTTGGTTTTCTCCTTCCATGAATGCCTGCTTATATATGTGAGATCCCTGATGGATTCAGGAAAGTGCTTAGCCCGCTGCAGTTCATATTATATTCTCCAAAATGAACCCCTTGTCTCCTCAGCTACTTCAGACTAGCTCTGCAGCTCTGACTTCCCATCTGATTATTCTGCCATTTAAGGTGCACAGACAAAGGGAAATTTCTTGGACGTCTAATCCAGTCTGACTCTCCCCCAAATATTATATAACTTTGTCTTGTAGAAAATAGTAATGCTTTACATGAAAATAATTGTGTTTACAAATGCTTGTAGTGATGGGATGAGGGGTAATGGTTTCAGACTAGAGAAGAGTAGATTTAGATGGGATGCTAGGAACAAGCTCTTTACCATGAAGGTAGTGGAACACTGGAACTGTTTGCCAGGGAGGTATCCTTGGACGTATTCAAGGTGAGGCTTGACAGGGCTCTGTGCAACCTAATCTAGTTGAGGATGCCCCTGCTTACTGCAGAGGCTGTTGGACTAGATGACCTTTGGAGGTCCTTTCCAACACAGATCATTCTATGGTTCTACAATTCTATGCTCAATCCAAAAAGCTATCGGCCCTTCCCCTTTACTCTCATTAGGATGTCATTCCAAATCTTATTCTTTTGATGACTAAAGACCAGGTTTTTTCTGACTTCCAGTCTGCATTTTCATATAGACAGGTAGTCTATGTGACAAGCTTTGTATCTCGTCTTCTATCCTTTCGATAGTTTTCAAACCCTAGGATTTTATGAGTATAAAATCTTGTCCCTTCCAACCTTCCAATTTGCTAAGCTAAATGAACCAAATTATCTGAACCAGACTTGTACTAACTAATTTTGGGCACGTAACAGAGGCACTTAAGTGAGGCTAGGCACTTTAAGAATCCTCCTCCAGGCTCAGTACAGAGAGGCACTTTAAGAGGTGTTTATGTGCTTTCATGCATCTCTCCTAGGATTTTGTCAGGATCTCAGACTTCTATCTGACCCACTTCGACTGTAGTCCTCAAGTTACTGGATGTATGTTTGAGCTTTCCAGTCACTTAGTCTAGTAGTGCCTCTCCCTCCACTGTTTTTCTTCCTATTTCAATTTATTTCTGCTTATGTTTCTGTCACTAGAATAATGCTCCAGTGGAAGCTACTGTACCTAGCAATGCAGAGAAAACTCTTTATCTCAGAGGAGGAGAATATAAACAGAAAAGTTAATGAAAGAATAGAGGCTGGCAAAAAAAGGCATGCTGAAATCCTCCTGGAGGTAAATAAAACAGCAGCTGTTGCAACCCATTCCATCCAGTGTTGTCATATATTCATGCCATACATAATCAGAGGAAACTGATACCTAAGTAACCAAAAGGGCCAAACTTTTGTAACCTATTAAACATGGTATCAGGTTTAAAGATTTCCAGCACTTAAATACCTCTATTCTTGAAAACATTCAAAAGCCATTTTGACACAGTCCTGAGCAACATGCTCTAAGCTGTCCTGCTTTAGCAGGGTGGGTGGAAAAGATAGCCTCCAGTGGTTTCTTCCAACCTCAACCACTCTGTGATTCTATGATTCCCCTGAACAAATAAATAACAATTTGAAAGCAATTATCTATCTTAGAGTACATTTTGTGTTTTAAATCTGGATTGCTCTCATTTTGCTCTGATTGCTTATCTCAGAGTGGTCCAGGTAGATTTTATGTAGTTCAAAAATCACTGACCTTCATTTTGCTTCCATTACAAGATTGAACACCTTGACAAAGAGTTTTTTCAGACTGAAAACGAAGTCAAAGTCTTGAGTGAAGAAGCAATTAAGAAGGAAAAACATTTCAATACTTGTAATGAGGATTTTCCTAACAAATTGTCTGGTTTACTTACTGGAGGTAAGTTTTATTGTTCTTTTTGTTAACCTTGGGAAGATTTCTGAGGGACAAATCAGAGGTGTTTGTTGTACCTTGTTGCAATGGTGTTCAGCAGAGCCACACTCAAATGTGACCCACCTGTCAGTAATTGTGTCAAGAAAATTCTCTGCTTTTCAGGTTTGTGTTTTGGGTTTTTTTTTACAGTCAAAGGCACTTAAGACTCTCAGATCTAATCTGAGAGTCTCAGATCTCAATCTGACACTGGAATTAGTACACAACCATATATCTATATGTACATATACATGTTCATGTGCATATGGACATCTATATGGTGAAGGTGTTTCTCAGAAGGGATGCCTCCTAGTTTAAAATAAAAATATGTGCTGGACCGCATTCAGTCCTGAAATGTGTCCAGTTGCACTTTGTAGTGAGCCTCCTAATGTGTGACCTGTTCCTGTAGAATTTGTTTCATAATTTTCCAGTAAACAGGCCAGCATTTGTGGAAATATGACAGCTGATTTTAGACACTTGTCAAATTCTCCTCTGAGTTGTTGTTGCAAATCTATTGGAGTGACTGATGGTGTACAAGACATAACCCAAGGCTGCTTAGTGTCAGAGTATTTAAAACACTGATGAGATGTCTTTCCCAAAGAAAGTAGGACACTGAAATGCTGAATATGAACTACGCAGAGATTTCAAAGATTTCAAGAACTTCTCCAGTCTTTGGTATGTAGCATATGCTCTATTCTAAAGGAAACTAACTGACTGTTGGTCAACAGTCTGGCTTGAGATAAAATAAATCAGATGCCAGGAGCATAGGAGTAATTTCTTCTTGGTATATCTGACCTTAGAAAGGTAGTTTTACAGAAAGCCTTGAGAATCTTTCTCATTTTCCTATCAGAGAGGTTATGGTCCCACACCACAGAATACAGTTGTGGTCATGCAACTGCTCAAGCTCCCCTAAAAATTAGGGCTGAAACTGTCAGCACTAAGTAAATTCTCAGACTCTTCGAGGTAAGGCTTGATGTGGCTCTGAACAACCTGATCTAGTCAGGGATGTCCCTGCTCACTGCAGGGAGGTTAGACCAGATGACCCCCAGAGGTGCTTCCAACCCTGTGCATTCTATGATTCTGATTCTATGATTCTGTGATTTTATGATTCTCTTTCTGGCACTGAGCTATGCTGGGTATAAAAAAGAGATACTAAATAGACCTTGACACTCTTTCTGTCTTTCCTTTATTGTGAAGTTTTCCCTCATATGCTATGGCACTTAGGAAACTGTTACCAGAGGGCTGCTATTTCCTTTGTGAACTGGACAAAGTCAGGTTGAAAAAGTAATTGTAAATAGTTATTTGCATTTGGTGGCACACTAACATTTTCTCTTATTGCAACTGTTTTCCTGCTATGCTTTAATTTCCTACCATTTTGATGAAACATTTTAATTTGCTGCTTTCCCTGCCCCACTCCCCCCCCCCCCCCTTTTTTTTTTTTTGCTTTTGGTGCTTTCAGTACTTCCTTGCACTTGCTTTTTATTATATTCATCCAGAAAATGATTCTGTCTGAATGCTGTGTCATGGAGGTGGACTGTGGAGGGGGAACAATTCCTGTGTAAAAGTTCTGTCAGCTTCATTCTGCTTTGTCTGGAGCATCATGGTGATACATGTTATCAAAATAGTCCAGAGAAATTAAACTCATATCACGTTTTCTTTCTCTGCCTTTTTCACACACCTAATTCGGCCAAGGAAGCCATTTTGTCTACTCTCCTTATTTGCAGTTTTTTCCATTTCTTTTACCCATTCTACTGCATTTCTTAAAAACAAAACCAAACACAAACAAACAAAAAAGCCCCACCAAAACAAACAAAAACCCCAACCAAACAACAAAACACAACACAGCTCCAAACATCCATATCCAAACATCTATAAACATCTAAGCTTTTAGGTCTTATGATATTTCTAGTCTTTGATCACTGAGGTGGATGCAACTTACCTGACCCTAACCTCAGACTCTCAGAGCTGAACAAAAGCATGTAGTGTGACATTTGACATTAATGCCCTGTAAAGAAGTGAGGTCAGAACCTTGGTGTCACTTCATATCCTGGGCTCAGATTAATTTATTTCTATGGCTTTATTTCCTGGATACCATCTTATCTCTCTTAATATTGTTCTTCAAGTCTCCCAGTCTGTTTAGGTTGTTCCTGTTGTACCTTTCTGGGCTTTTATCTGTTGCAGAGAGAGATGTATTTTTCCACTAAAAAGTCATTTAACTCGTGACCTGTGTTCCTTGGCCCAAACCAAGATGAGATTTCACTATGATGAGAGCTGCACATACATAGAAATAGATACTTATTTTTTTTCTCTGTGTGTGTTAAAGCCAAAGGTTAGATTTTTTTTTTTTTTTTTAAAGATAAGGAACAAGACAGAGGTAAATGAAAAAGTAGACATTTGTAATGGTATTTAGGTGATGAATTGTTCTTCTTCCACATGTTGCAACAGAATGCAAAGATTCTCAGACTGGTAGGTTTGCTCAGCCTTGTTTTAGGAGGACAATACAGATCAGATCCAGGAGCAGTGCAGTCACATTTCTATTGAACAGATATTATTGTGATTGAAACTCTGCTTATGACTGGGCATTGTGCAACAACCTGAGTCAGGTCTAGTCACAGAATGACATGCTAATAGAGAAAGATGTGTGGAATAACATGCAAGCACTCCAGTTTTGTGGTAAGACAAAGAAATACTGAAGTTTGTTTTGATTCACTGATGGGTCAGCAAAATCAAATATCCAATGTACTAATGCCAACATCAGAAAACTAACATCTCAAGCAAGTATTGTGAAGGAACACGTTGGCAACTTTACCTGGAGAACTCGGATGCCTTCAGAGCATCACTCATTAGACTCAGATATAAAAATCACCTTCAGATAGGTACGTGTATGAAGCCATCTCAGAGCTATTCATGATGGTAAGTGCACATCAAGAATAAAGAATTGAAACTCAGATTGACTTCAGTTCCCAAAATAGCCATACTGGTTAAGACACAATGTTGGTCCTACCAGGATCCTGTCTTCTGCGGTGATCAATAGTCCTGCTTGGAGAAGTAATGTAAGAACAGTCAGATATAGAATGGCCCTTCTTCTGTGTAATTTCTGTGACAAATTAAGTGTCAGGAACTTCTTTGGATGGAGATGGCATCTGCATTTAATAGCTTTGGAATTTTATGCTATGCTCGATATTCAGCGCAATACTCTTCTATCACTGACTGATTCTTTTAGTTCACATATGCATCTATTCTCCAGAACAACCTCTAATACATAATTTATTTAATAAGGACAATAATTTTCATTTTAAACTCAAAATTGTATTGGCATCTTGCAGTTCTGTGTTATGAGAAATAGTGAATAACTGCTGTCTTCTCAGCTTCTTCGGCAAAGATGTGTGTTTTACACACCTTTATTGTGTGTCTCTTCAGTTGTCTCTTTTCCAGGCTGAAGAATCTGAGCTGGGGTACAAAACTAATTAGAGAATCATCCTAGATAATAGTTACCTAAAACGGAATAATGGTCCATGTTAGTTTGCAGGAGGTCTACTCTCAGACTGGAATGAATCTGTAATTTCCTTCATGACTCAAGTGGTAGGATAGAGCGAATGCTTATCATATCTACAGATAACAAGCACAATAAGAGTGGAAGCATGTTCTCCAGGGCACAGCAAGAATTCAGAATTCTTTTAGCAAGTTGGAGAAGTAATTTTTGTGAAAAAATGTCATAATAATTAAAAAAAAATCCGTATTTTTGCTTCTAGGTAGAGAGAGTTGCATGTACAAATCCATCATGAGGGAAGTGTTTAGGCAGTAATAAATTGTATTGAAGCTGACAAGTTGAACATAAGAAAGATTTCTAGTAATGAAAAAAGGAACTGTTGAACCAGTCTGGATAAGCAGGTAGCATGGCAAGGTTTATGATGTAAGTTTTCTGCTCTTCCTGGTTTTGGTAGGACACAGCTGCAGTACAGTGTCTGGTATTGATTACTTCATTTAAGGAAGATGTAGGTTATTTTAAGAGCCAAGGGGACCTAAGTAAAAATGATCACCAAACAAAGAGATATGCAGCTTTTCCAGTTAGAACAGGTAAGTTTAACAGAAGACATGGTTGTAACTACCAAATAAATAAAAATGAATAGCAAGGTGATAACTTTTCTCCTTGTCCTCTTGGTGATACAAATAACAGGGAACAGAATAGACCTAACTCAAGAAAAAGTTGAGCCCTAAGAAAGCATTTTCAGCTAGAACAGGTAATTTTCTTCCTAGTAGTAGGTGCAGTGCTGTGGTTTGGGATTAGTATGAGAATAACTGATGTTGTTACAGGCTCAGTTTTGAGACCACTTCTCTTTAACATCTTTACTGATGATCTTGATAAGCAGATAGTGAATCATCAGCGAGTTCATAGATGACACTAAGTTGGTGGCATGAGGGTAGGGAGGCTCTACAGAGAGACTTGGATAGATTGGATTAATGGGCCAATGTTAATGGTATGAGTTTCAACAAGGCCAAGTGCCAGGTTCTGCACTTGGGTCACAACAACTCCATGCAACTGTACAGCCTTGAGGAAAGCTGGAAAGCTGTCTGACAGAAAAGGATGTGAGGGTTCTAATCAACAAGCAACAGAGTATGAGCCAGCAATGTGTCCAGGTGGCTAAGAAAGCCAAGGGCACCCTGGTTTGTATTAGAAATACTGCGTCCAGCAGGAGCAGGGAGGTGATTGTCCCACTGTACTCAATGCTGGTGAGGCCACACCTCAAGTATTGTGTCCAATTTTGAGCACCTCAATACAAGAAAGGTGTTGAGCTGCTGGAGTGAGTGCAGAGGAGGGCAACAAAGACAGTGAAGGGCCTGGAGAATAAATCTTATGAGGAGTGACTGAAGGAGATGGGGCTGTTTGGTTTGAAGAAGAGGAGGCTAAGGAGAGACCTCATCATTCTCTACAATTGCCTGAAAGGACATTGTAGAGAGGTTGGTGCTGGTCTCTTCTCGCAGGTAATTAGTGATAGAACAAGAGGGAATGGCCTCAAACTGCACCAAGGTAGATTTAGACTGGACAGTAGCAACAATTTTTTTAAAGAGTGGTCAGATATTGGAATGGGCTGCCCAGGGCTGGGTGTTGAGTCACCATCCCTGGCTGTGTTTACAGGTCATTTAAATGTGGGGCTTGGGGATGTTTATTGCCTTAAGGGTTTTTCAATTTCCCATGTTCTGCTATGGAGGAGGTGCATGAGAAGCTGGGAGGGAGCATGGCCAGGACAGCTGACCCAAATTAGGCAGAGGGATATTCCATACCTTGGGATGTCATGTCCAGTGTATAAGCTGGGGGAGCTGGCCAAGGGTGGTGAATTGCTGCTAGGGCAACAGGTGGTGAACAGTTGTATTGTGCATCACTTGTCCTTTCTTGGGTTTTATTTCTCTCTCTTTTTGTTATGTTCCTTTTCACAACAATTATTATTTTAATATTTTATTAATATAGTTAACATTATTAATACATTTCAGTTTGGTTATTAAACTGTCCTTTTCTTGCATTAATTTTAATTTTCTTTTTATTATTATTATTCTTATCCCACTGGGAGAGGGCAAGAGTGAGCAAGTGGCTATGTGGTGTTTAATTGCTAGCCGAGGTTAAAGAACAACACAGCAAAAATAGTAAAACCCTGGAATCAGATGTCTGAGACGTGGTATCTCTGCCACTAGGTTTTTTAAGGACAAATCAAACATCTGTCATGGGTACTTAGGTCTAATTGATTCTACTGTACAGCAAAAAGGTTGACTAAGATGACCTTTGGGGATCATTTCCAGTATTGTTTTACCCATTTTGGGGGGATTCTTTTTAGTTGTTTGAGGGTCTCTGGGTTTGTGTTTTGGTTTATTTTGGTTTTTTTTGTTTTTCTGTTGTTTGTTTCTTTCGGGTTTTTTGGGTTTGGTTTGGGGTTTTGCTTGTGGGTATTTTTTTTTTTTTTATCCCTCTGGATATGTTGAACTATTAATGCATTAACCACTGCTTAGATTATCGATTAATATTTAATTTCATTAAAGAATGACATCAAAACTGCCAGTGAAAATCTGCTTAAAAAAGAACAAGAATTAAAACCAGGCTAACCTTGGGAGAAACCCAGAGAGAAAAAGAAGAGAAGCACACAAGATATGAAGAACTGAAGAAATAATTTTTAAGTAAGTATTGAGTAGCTCTTGCACAGTGGGGCTTTTTCTTGCTGTTTCCAAGAGCAGCCTGCCACAGCCCTTTGTCTGCCTATGATCCAGGTGATCTATGAAACAAGGATACAACTGGAATGTGGATGTGGCCATAACATAAATATGAAGCATTTTTAGAAATGCCAGGCTAGTTAAACAGATTGCTTACCGTCAATACCTAGGTTTATTTATAACAGCTTCAATTAATGTTCAGTCATTCCACTTTCTAAAAATCCTTCCCTTGCTTTGCAGAAAAGAAAGATGAAGAGGTACAAGTCAAAAGAGCTATTCAGCAGTCAATCAAAACTACTGGGAAGCTCAAGGAAGACATGGTAATAGCATAAAGCTTAGCTGTACTGCTTCTGCAGAGATCCCACCACTACCTTTATGCCTTTCTGTAAAGACTAGGGACACATGGACACTGGGACTGGGGGAGACAGGCAGGGCCTGGGGACATACCTTCTCCTTTGTCGCTGTGCTTCCATCTGGTGATGCCCCAGACCTCAGCTCAGCCTGTAACCCCATATTTATATCAAGCTGCTCTTGGGCCTGATTTGTGTTACTTAGGCACAGAAGTAAGGATAATCCAAGCTGGTGAACTAAGGGCACTTGAGAACCTGCTTCTATTCAGATGCCTGACACTGTCTTCCATCTCAATAACATGTATTTGAAAAATCTTTGTGTCCTTGCCTCTTCACCTGTGTTTCTCATCTCTGACTTCAGCCATTCAATTAGCACCAGTATGAGGAGGGAGAAAAATTCATAGCTGTGAGGGTATTTGCAGCAGCTCAAAATGTTTGAGGCATGGAGCATCTACTGCTCCTAGCCAGTGTCCATGCAGAGCTCACACAGTGACTCTGCTTGTCAGCCACCCTCAGAGCTGACACAGCTGGCCAGACTGAGTGCAGTAGGCACAGTGCACATCAGACCTGCTGTGCCCTTACTGGCCAGTTTTATGGTCCACATACAACCAGTATGCACTGGGGCCATTTGCTTAGGGCTGCTGGACATCAGGCAGCCTGGCCAGAGCTTGCTTCAGTTAGGCTGTACATCCCAGGGAAACAATCAGATTGCCTTTGCTTTCTGATTCTCTGCCAGAACAAAACTTTTAGGTGTAAAAGGAACACAGTCACACCTTCTGCTGTTAGTAGGAAGAACTAAAGTATCTTTAGTTACTAAGAAACATAAAACAAGCTTAGTAAACTACAAAAAATCTTATGAGACTTAGGGTAGATTTGACAATGCTAGGTTAACTTGATGATCTTAAAGGTCTTTTCCAAATGAAATAGTTCTTTATGATTCTGTAACAAAAATCCTTTTTGCTTTATTTAATTTAAAAAACCTTATATAAAGATCAGTTGGCAGTAAATAGTTTATCATTAACAGCTGGAGCTGAGGAACAAACTGTGGAATAAGCGTGATGCTGCAAGTTGGCCAGCTGAAAAGTCATACAGAGAGTATGAAGCTGCTAGAACAGGACATCTATGAGATCAGCAGGAAACCTGACATTGTGAACACTGAGAACTGCAGATTCAAATTAGTAAGTATATTGAAGCTTGACAGTGTTCCTTCTCAGGGTATTAATTTCTCATTTGGCAGAGAACTAGCTGTGGAAAATGATGAAACATCAACAGCATAGGGCAAATATGGCCTTATAAATGAGTGTGTAGGGCTGTGTTTAACTTGGAAGGAAACAAAAGAGGAATATCCAAGAGCTATGCATCTCCCTAGGGCATAATCAATGTCTTATATCTGCTGTATTCAGTCAAGGATTGTAGGAAAAGGCCTTCCTGACATGAGATGAATGTGAGACGTAGGACAGGCCTGTGCAATTTGGAATATATGCTTTTGAAAATATTCTGTATGCCTTTCAGCCTTTTGACTCCCAGAGTAGTAGAATTTCCTTCCCTCTAGAAAACAAGAAATAGAAGTGGTCTCATTGCCAGCTGTTACCAGGCTGCTATCCAGACCTGAACCACACTTGTGCAGCCCTCTGTGCACTGTTTTCTGCTTGTGTGTGCTAGCCCTGCAGATGCTAGGTATCAGCTACTTCACAGCTCTTTCTTTGTTTCCCTTATGGAAACAAAGGCTCAGGAAGCAAAGTCTTGGTCGTGCCACAAACATCCATCTCCCTATGTGCAATTCACTGGCAGAGGCCAAGAAGCTCTGATTTTGCTGATGCCCCCACTGCACCAGGGAATGCTGTTCATTGTGCCTGACCTTGGGCACCTAACACTTTTCAGCCATACTTGAGACAAGCTGAGTACAGGTAGAACTGAGCCTACATGAATGAGGCCATCCTATTTTGGAGTGAGTGGATGAGTAAGTGGGTGAGGAAGAGTTTCCCTGCTTTCACACAACCTGTACTGCTCTGGCTGCTCTCAGTGTTCATAGCCATGTTATTTGGTAGCACAGACATAGCTGGCTTGTGTTGATTTGGGGGACTATCAAAATTTGTTCAACAAGATGAAATGGATACTGTTGTTGAAAGAAAGTGTGTTCATAGGAATACATTAACCTTCGTATTTCCATAAGCTAAAACTCAATTTCTTCTTCCTGATTTCTCTAGGAACAGTGAAACAGTTTGGAAATTACTTAGAAAATTGTGGAAAGTATTTAGTTGTGATTTTTTTTTTCACAGGGCAATGCACAGATGAAAGAAGGTATTTTTTGCTCTGAATTCTGAAGCAGAAACCCACAAATCAGCAAGAGCCAAAATCCTGACTGATCTAGCAGCACATCATGGTAACCTGTTAATAATGATTTCAAAACAAAAAGTGACTTTTTTTTTAAGAATACCTTTCAATCCTTGTGTCTTTTTTTGGCACAGCAGTCTACCAGATTGTAACTTTCACAGATCTTCTTCTGAAGGAATGGTCAGAGGAAAGCTTAATTCAAAAGGTGAATTCCAATTTTCTACTGTATTGGTTTGCAGAAATATATTTCACTTATCATGTGAAAAATAAAATTGCATTTTGCAAATAGGGCATTAACATTTTTGCAGTGGTGCAGGGTCAAATTATTAAATCTGTTTCCCACCAAGTGTAAAAGTCCTGGCTGTAAAAATATTTTTCCCCAATATTGTTCCTTTTGCTGGTCTTATAGTCAAACCTTTCCTATACCTGTACCTAACACTATTCTTGCTGTTCTGCATTCAGATATTCAGCTTTGTCATATTTTTCTGGTTGGGGATAGCCTTCCTTTTGAACAGGAGTTAAACCAAACTATCATGTAAGAAAGTTTTTTCATCAGTTATTCTGTTAAAAAGACAAACCTCCCTGTGAGGACTGGGTAATTAATGGCAAACTTCCCACAGAGCTACAGGTCTGATGGCCAGTCAAGCAGTGGGAAAAATAAACTCAACAAACCAAGGCTCTTAAAATTTTGTGAAGTGTTTTGCCTTTTTTTTTTTTTAAGAAAACCAAAAAATTCTCCTCTGTGTCATTACAGCAATTTCTGGAGAATGAGCAGGAAATACTGAATGCAGTGACGGCTCTAACAACAGAAATTCAACGACGACAGGAAAAAATCAGCAGGCTACAAAATAAACTGGAAGGACGGAATTCTCCGTTGGACAAAAAATCCAGAATGGATAATCCCCGTAAGACACACCAAACTTTTCCTTTTCAGCCCTTTAAAAAAAAATCCCAGAGTATGGTAACACTTAGCAGTTTGTGATAGAACACTAGTACAGCCATCAGTGCTCCAAGTGGAGACCTAGTGGTCAGAAGAATGAGGCAGGCTTTATAACACAGCCTGGGTTTTTTAATCTGTAATTTCTGCTTTCTAAAAGCTTGTGATAATAACATTGAGGAAGCTGCACAACAGTCTGAGCATAGCTGATCTTTCCAGAACTATGTTTGCTTTTCCACCAAGTACAAACAAAAGTAACAGACCCCAACTGTCGCAGCTTGTGGTTGTGTGATTCTCACAGTAGGACTATCTAGTTCATTAATGTCTATGTTCTCTAGAACTTTACATGTGGGCAATTGGTACTACTGTTTCCATTTAAATGAACAATAGTCCATACTCTTGTCTTGGAGAGTGGTGATATTACATGAGGACCCTAAGTGGATATGAATCACTTGCTTCAGGGCTTCCTTTCAGTTCAGCCCTGCAGGTGTCATTTGCAGGTCTGGTCACAGGTTTGGTCACTGTATGACCATTGTCTTTTTACAGAACATGGGGTTTATACCTACTACAGCTGAAAGGCTATGGAAGAGAGGCTGCTCTGAAAGCACTGGGCCCAGGCAGTGTAACAGGAAACCAGGGAGAGGAATGATGAATTTATAGAAGGAGGGACTGTCCCTGGAAGGAAGTCAAGCAGGGACGGGAAGGATGGTGAACATATATCAGAAGACAGTCCTCCTTCATCTGAAGGCCAGCACCACAGGTCAGTTGTGCAAGGCAAAAGAAGCCTGCACAAAAACATCACTTGTGAGTCCAAACCACATGTGTCTATTTAGCTGCATCTCCCTCTGGCTGCCAGTACTTTGGTGATTTATCCTGATGAGAGAATGTGATATAAATTCATTTGTATTTCGCATTCCAGGTTTAGCTGAAGGCTAAAGCTCTGCAGCCCAGCAGGAAGGTCAGTGTTCAGGTGTGCCATGTGGGGTCCATGGGGTGCACTGCCTTCTTCTAAGCTGCTATAAACAGTCCCTCATTCTGCAGCCTTCAAAATTAACATGTGATTCCCTAGATCTGACAGAAGGTATGCTCTTTACTACAGCTAATACTATCTGAGTGTTGTTGTTACTTTTCTTTTTTAAAATAAGATATAGCCCAAAGTTTAAACCCAATGCAGGTAGTCCAGACACAAAAATGCACGTACAAGTGTATGGGCCCAGGCATCACACCTTTGCAGATGGCTTTTCCTGCACAGTGCTGCTCTAGGTGCTTGCAGGCCTACTATGCCTGAACTAATGTGGCAGCTGTGCAAATACAGACACAAAACTGTGCTAAGGGCATTTTAAAGAAAAACACGCCTATGACTATAAAACACACGTTTTAAACTCATACTAGTAGAACTGTCCTCTAGATTAATGTGTCTGCAAATCACATATTGTACCTAGCAGTACAGACAGCATCTGATTTCCTTAAGGAGATCAATTACTTATTTAATCCCTAAAATAACCCTCACTTCTGTGTGCAAGCCCTAGTTTGCTTCTAAAAACAGTGTGCAAGCAGTGAATGTGTCAACTGGCATTTCACATTATAAAAAAAAAGCTCTAAGGCAAAGGTACATCAGATGCACTGAAATGAAACCACTTTGGAGAAAGAGGAGAGCGACATCTCGAGGCAGCCTGGCTGGTATGACATCACCCAACATTCCTGAGCTGCCAGCAAGCCAGAGCTTAGCAGTGGTGACAGGTCAAAGAATTAAAAAGGCCCTAGTCACACTTAAACACTGAAATGCACTGTTATTTGCACTGCAACAGCTAATGATCCATGCAGTAGGAGGTGTTTAAGCCAAGAACGTTCTCTTACTCCTCTGTGTTTAGCCCTTCAGCATTGCTCTGCATTTTCTATTAGACCCTCAGTAGCTGTTACTGGTGACGTATACAGGACACATGCCTTGGGTGTCTTCCAGTACAGCGCACAGGCTAACAGCTGTTGGCACCATTGATGAAACAGGCCTGAAGCCTCCTCCCAGAAGGAATCTGAGGTGGGTGCTGAAAGGCACCAAGAACGCTTTTCCCATACATAGTTAATAGGTGCTTCACAGGCACGTGGTTTGCTAGCAATGACCAGGAAAAGAACATCTACAATCTTGATTTTAGATGGAAATTTTTAGTCAAAGAAAATGGATGTAGGGGGAAGGATACCATTGCTTAATCATCTCCAGAAAGAGATCTCCATACACATAAAGTACACAGACCATAAACTGCATGTCAGAGAACTTTAAAACACATTTCATCTCCTTCTACCTAGCAGTCATACTAAAGGTTCATGAGGAGCCATGCTCAACATGTTTTATTTTTTTGATGGAAGATGAGTCTGTTTCCACTGGTAGGCAACAGAAGCTAGCCTATATAATGAGAAAAGCATGCTCAATGGTATATTCAAGCTCTATTTGTTTTATTGAAATGCTGTACTAGAGTGTCACAAGCTTTTTGTACAGATATGCAGTGACAGACACAAAGATGTTCCCTTTGACCTACACCAGCTATCTACAGAGAATTCAAAGTGCAAATTTTCAGTATTACAGTCTCTCTTAGAGGGGTTTCACATACAAGTCTTGTACATAAATAACTTCTTTCAAATAGAATTTTTACAAACACTAAAACTGCGTGATCCAGATCATTAGGACAGCATTGTTGGCACAGGTTCCTTTTAATGTCCATTCCCACCTTCTGAGAGGATGCGTGATGGCTCAGTGTACTTTGCTGTCAGGAGGTAGAAGAGGGCAGGTGCAGGTACCAAGGCGAGCAATGGCAGGTCCTGCTCAAGCTTATCTAGTTTGGAAATGGAGATGATTCCATAGGCATGGAGTAACCAGTGGCTGAAGAGGACAACAAGCCTTTTCTTCCTGGCAAGAAGATCCTTGAAAGTCTGGCAAATTGAACACAGTACCCTGTTAGCATTCAGCCTGCCACCTAGCGCCCAATGTTTAAGAGAAGTTCTAGGTATCACACAAAGACTGTATGCAGCCTCCTGTGTTTCAAACCTTTCAGCACATTACACAGTTTCTCAGTGCACCACAGGAGGGAAGTCTGGCAGAGGTTTCCTCCAGATAAGAGAAGTCATGAAAGGTGAGGCTTAAATGCAGAATGCACTGCTGAGAAAAGGCAAGAGACAGAGCAGATGTTTACCTACCTCCACTTCAGAAGCAGACATGTAGACGGCCAGTGTAACCAGAGACGACACCAGTATGATGTATGGGAAGGCGTAATCTAAAGGCAATATTGAACACCTCAGCAGGATAAAGAATGTATAGCACACACTTCAGCAGAGACATTTTCCACATGCGTGAACTAAACTGAGCTACTACAGCCTGCCTCTTGTCATTACATCAACCATGCAGAGCAGTGAGGGTCAGCCAAACACAATTATTCACTACTTCCATCTCAGGTTTTCAAGCGATTTCCAGTATTTCTAGGTGGAGTTACTGAATGTTTAAGTCACTAATTAGAAAAGAGGATGAATAAAGCACTCAGGCTGAGTGGGGATTTTGTGGCACCTGTCCCCTCCACATGACAAGTACACTGAACACTAAACCAAAACGAGACGATCTCCCCAAGCATCCACTTTAATTTCTCTCTGAAATTAGACAAACTCTGCCTTAGCAGAAAGTGGAGTTAAAATCCCCTCTGCTCCCATTTTGCGAATGGGACAGTCTCCAGCAGCATGTCAAAGCAATGTTGGTCTGAAGCCAGGCAACCTTTTCAGGTCAGACTCCTCACAATCACCTTAAACAGCATCCTTCTTTTCAAAGCAAAAAGAGTGTCATATCCCTTCCCTCCCTCCCATAAGTCATTTATTATGACAGAACTCACAGAGCAGGCCTCCTCCAACAGCCTGGAGCACGGTGAGGATGGGGAAGAAGTACAGTGCTGCATAGATGCTTTTAAATCGATCAGACTTTCCCAAGCCACAGGCAATTTTCTTAACCAGAAGAGGACGAAGTAGCATCATTAACACAAGACAGAAGGCATAATAGATAAACACTATGGTGTACCTGGGAAAAAAACAAAAGAGAAGTTTCTTGAAATATGCAGTTTTCTCCTGAAGACTCAATTCAGAACCAGGAAATTCAGGGTTAGCCAGTCAAGTCTAAAACATTACCAACCAAATGATGTACACTCAGAGCGATGGTCTCACTTTTGCTAGAGGAAACAGTCAAGATCATAGAAACTTAGAATTGTGTTGGTTGGAGAGACTTTTAAGACCATCAAGTTCAGCCTTCAAACTAACACCACCACAGCCATAAAACCATGTGCCAAAATGCCATGTCCACACTTGAACACTCCCATATTTCTTGGGCACCCCCAGAGACAGTGGGGGGTGTCAACACTCCCTGGGAGTGACACCTCCCTAGGCAACCTATTGCCATGCCTGACCACTCTTTCCATAAAGAGATTTTTCTTAAAACCCAATCTAAACCTCCCCTGGTGGAATTTCAGGCCATTTCCTCTCATTCTATCACCTGATACTAGGGAGAAGAGACTGACCCCCACCTCACTGCAACCTCCTGCAGAAAAAGGGGAGAAAAAAGAAGTTTTACACTGCATAGTTAAATAGCTTGGACTGTGTCACCTTCTCTGGCAACTCAAAGTCACGTGGTGTTGCCAAGTATTTCATGCAGAAAACAGCTCGATCCATGAAAGACTTCAGGGAATGGCTAGTCATTGGTCTGACTTATATCTGAACAATTATTTTTACACCTTTGAGAAGAGGTATGGACAGAAGCATGGCTGTAAAAAATGAAGGGACAGACAGGAGCATAACAGCCTTTTCACTCACAGGGGATAGACTGCTTCGTGGGTACAGTGCACAGTGGTTATGTAGTCAGGGCTGGGGTTATAGAGCATCGTGTACCAGTCTGAAAGCTTCTTCACCTTGCAGGAGCGGATATGCAGAGAGCCCACAGGGTCACTGACAAGCAGGGTAACAATGGCTGCAATGCTGCACTCGAACAAGGCCGTGATATGCTGCAACAATGCACTGGAACTGTGGAAGGAGAGAGATTCACTACTATTGTACTACTACAGCTTAAGCAAAAAGTTAAGTACTTGAAGCTGAATATGAATATCATTTACAATCTCAGGTGATATAGTATGTAAAATGTGATTGAACGTTCCAGCTTCTTAAATGCAAGCCTGCTGTAACATAAGCATCATGGCAGGTAAGGGACACCAACACTCATACTGTTGCAGTCTCCAAGGAAGCAGCAGTGAGGATAAGACACCACAGATCCCAGCAGGTACAGCCTTGTTACATATAACGTAAGCAAATTTTTCAAGGTTTCAAGCCCTTGTTAAAGATGGCACACGTTCATACGCTGAACTGTCTCAGTCTCCTGTGTTTTCGGTATTTAGCACCCTCCAGAGACATTGCTTCTGAAAAGTTCAAGTCTAACACCTAATGGCCACATGCAGCAGCAGTTTTAAACTCCTTTTTTTTACAGACCTTCCTTAATGCACCACTCTGACATAAAGTCGATATCAGCTATGCTTATCAGGACCAAACTCCAGAACGCACACTCCTAAAGAGAAACCTTAAATCCATTATCTTCTTGTGAGGGTGCTGGTGACTGGGGCTGCTGCAGGTTTATGGTCTGACCCAGGAGAGAGGGCATGACACCACGTGCTGCTACTGGGAAACCCAAAACAGCCCAAATTGCCAGATGGACTGGGCACCACCACATTAAAGATACAGGTCATGCCCAGAAGGCACTGACTGTCAAGGAGAAGCTGCAGGACTCTTCCATTTGTAAACAACACTCCCTCCAATTGCCCAAAGCTCATGTACTACTGTATCAGCACAACCAACAGCATGAACACCTCAATTCAGCATCTCAGGTGAATCACTCATGGATCTGAGATCTCCACTTGTAAATAACTTATCTGAAAAAGGGCTACACAAACCTCTTTTTTCCTGAGTACCACTCAATAAAGAACCAGTGCAAAATGAGGGGTAGCATGGCCATGAATCCAAGGTACAGCCAGTCATAGCGGTCTGGAGATCCCACACATTCCCGGCAGATTTTGTTGTCATCGGTTCTTTCACCTCTAGGGCAAACCTGTGAAAAGCAGAATGTGTATTTACAAACCATCTGAGTACCAAGAACAAATCACTGCAGTTCCTAGAAAGCAGGCTTAAGTAGTGGGGGCAAGAAAAGTATCAGGTTTTTAGAGATGAAACACCAGCCTCAGCAATTTCTCAGTTAACATCAGCCTTGTTCTGTGTCTCTTTCTCTGTAACACAATGGTGAAGCAAAGGCTTCATACAAGAGCCCTTTTCCTCTCACACTGTCACATCATTTCCCTCTCACCACTATGCTCACTCACCAGGCTGCTCACAAACACTGACCCCCAGAGTTTCTTGCTTCTTTTTCATTCCACCCTCCCTGGATCTTGCTCTCTTTTAGTTATGCAATAAAATTAGCGGCCAGAGCAATTTCAGCACAGCTCTCCACACCATCCTATTCTGTTCCACCTTTTGTAGACCCTCTGTTCAGTTACCGTTTATCACCTGACTTCTGCACCTCCTTCAGCGATATCCAGCAGTTTCTATTTTCGGCAACGGAGCGCTGCCAAGCCCTTCGCAGCTCTCATCATTTGATGCTCACGGCACCTCGGATCTGGGCTGCGAGCTTACAGCGTGATCCACATCACCCTCCAGAGCGTTCCGGCCAGTGCCTAGTCCGGGGGAAAGCGAGGCCATCTCCCCTTCCCAGGTCTAGCCCCGCCCGCGCTGCACTTACCCCGCACTCCCCATAGGTCTCCACGGAGCCGTTGATGAACAGGACGGTCCTGCCGCAGTACAGCCCGAGGCAGGCGGGCTGCATGTCCACAGCTGCGGGGAAGGAGCAGCCCACATTACCGCGGCGCTGGGATCCTGCACGGCCCGGTCCGCACAACACGGTTCCCCCGCAGCTGAGATGCATCAAGAACCACCCCCATCCCACTCTAGCCACTCATAACCCACTCCCAGCACCATCCCGGTACCGCCGAGCCCGGCGCCCCCTGCTCGACAGGCCCCATCCTACCGGAGCGGTACATGCCAGTAAACCAGCAACCGCCCCTCTAACTCCGCCGAGCTACTTCCAGACACGTCGCTTCCGCTTCCGCCAGGGGCCCCGCGCCACCACTAAGCGGCGATATGGGCGTGGTCGCGTTCAAGAGGTGGGGCTTACCCGCGCGGGGCCGGGGCGGGGCAAGGGCGGGGCTGCTCCGCCTCTGGGCGGGGCTCGGCTCGGAGCGGGGCTCGGCTCGGAGCGGGGCTCGGCTCGGGCGGGGACTCCAGCTCCGTACTGCTGTCGTGGCCAGGGCGATGGCGGCGGCGGGCGGTGGCGATAGTGACTGTGATCGTGCGGGACGGCGGCTGCCACCTCACTCTCCCTCGGGCCTGATTCTGCACACGGTGGAGATGCACACGGGCGGCGAGCCGCTGCGCATCATCCCGCGGCTGGAGGCGGCGGAGGAGGCGGTGGCGGCTCGCGGACTGTCGCTGCTGTCGCTGCGGCGGGAGGTGGCGGCCACACAGGACCACGTGCGGCATGCGCTGATGCACGAACCGCGGGGCCACGCCGGCATGTACGGGGCGGTGGTGGTGCGCGGCGGCGGGGCCGCTGCCGGTGCTGACCTGGCGGCCCTCTTCCTGCACGGGGCCGGCTACAGCGCCATGTGCGGCCACGCCGTCATGGCCCTCGGCCGCTTCGCTCTGGACTACGGGCTGGTGGTGGCACCCAGCTGCCCCGAGACCGCCGTCCACCTGCGCTGCCCTTGCGGGCCCGTCACTGCCTTCGTGCCCTGGGATGGCCACCGCAGTGGCAACCCAGTCCGCTTCCACAGCGTGCCCGCCTTTGCTGCCGTCACCGGTGGGCACCAAACCTGCTGCACCGGGTTTCGGGAAGGATTGGTCATGGCCACGCTGGGGTTGGGGGTTGGTGGCCTGTCCAAACGACTTCTGCCAAATCGCTGCCCCAGTTCTGATGTTTCTCAGAGGCTGTCTGGCATGGTGTAAGGTGTCACTGCTCTCTGGCATGGGAGCACTCAAGTCATTTTCCCTGTCCCCCTGCTCGCTTGTGGCTGAGTTCCTTCACTTGTGAGCCCATGGCTCCACATGACATCTCCTTTTCACCTCTGTCCCTTTCTTTACCCAGACTTGGCCATTGATGTCCCTGGTCATGGGAAAGTGGTGATTGACATTGGCTATGGTGGCACTTTCTATGCCTTCCTCAGTGCCGAGCAGCTGGGCCTTGATGTATGCTCTTCAAAGACTAGAGACCTTGTCAATGCAGCGAGCATGGTGACAGAAGTGGTGAAGAAACAGGTATGGTGGAACTTTGTGGTACCCCAGTGTATTCCCCTCAGAGTAACTGCGCTAGACTAAGGTCCTTTATTCCCCCAAGATGCTCAGAATGGGAGCCTACCCAGCACCATGATGAATTTCAGAGTCCTCCTCCAGCCTTCCAAAGATGTGAGAAGGATCTTGCTTCACTGTTGCTGTATCCATCTCCATTACTGGAGAAGCAGCAGTGGCCTTGTCCCTTTCCTCTGGGCTTGAGGAATCTGCACAAAATGCTGACAGCATTGTTGAACCTGTCTGTGTTGTTTCCAGTTCAAGCTTCATCACCCTGAAAGTGAAGACCTGGCTTTCCTCTATGGCACCATACTCACAGATGGGAAAGATGCCTTTAGTGAGGAGCCCACCACCAACATATGTGTGTTTGCAGATGAACAGGTACAGAAATGGGCTCTTCAACCTGATCTAATGTATGGTGTCCCTGGCCATGGCAGGCGGGTTGGAACTAGATAATCCTTGAGGTCCCTTCCAGCCCTAACAATTCTATGATTCTATGAGGCACCACCTTTTTCCCTTCATACATCCACTGCAGAGATGAGGGATAGCTCTGCTTCTTCTTGGTTTGGACAGTGAAAATTGCTTCTGCTACACTGCTGTCTCTGAAGATCTGAGGGTCACTTAACACATACTGGTTTAGGTCCTAGTGACAGAAATACGTCTGCACATTGTAGATGATGGCATTTAAAAAAGGTTCATACTCATGTGCCTTAGGCAGGAATTTCTCAGTTTAGGGGCTGAGGAAGGATCCCAACACAAAACATGTCATTGAAGTCCTAATGAAGGGAACAGCTGCTGGGAATAAACAGAGCAAAAGAGAAAATAGGGGGGTGTAAATGTCTGTCCTTGACTGCAGTGGATAAAGTATGCATAAATAGGAGAAGTTTTGTTTGGACTTGCCAGCAGTGAAGAGTGTGGAGCATTTGGACAAACCACCTCAGAAGCTGGCCAGTGCTGTGTGTTTGGAGGGTTTTAAAAACCAGGCTAGCCGGCAGCTCTCTCTAAAGAGAACTGGTCCCACCTTGATGCATGAGAATGGGGAAGGTGGCCTCAGCAGCTCTCAGTCCTTTTGCTGTGATGCTGGGAAGTTATCGAGTGCTTCCTAAACGGCCTCAATATTTATTAGATCATTCATCTCAACATGTCAGAGCTAATCACAACCTAAAAGCATCCCAAACATGCATACTTTTTCTGGATTCTGTAAAAAACCCTGTGCTAGAGGGGTTCCCCCAAGTGCAGTTAGAAAGGCTGCAAATAGAACTGAGGGGAATAATGTTTTCTATTAAACCCCAAAATACTAGAGATTGTTCATCTTCTCTTCTGAACATAGGTTGATCGAAGTCCAACAGGCTCAGGTGTGACAGCTCGCATTGCCTTGCAGTACCACAAGGGACTCATCCAGCTGAACCAGACCAGAACCTTTCGGAGCAGCACAACGGGGTCTTTGTTCACTGGGAAGGCAGTGAAGGCAAGTGGCTCATGCTAAACTTTCCCTGTGTCTTGAGGACTGCTGGAAAAGTGCTGCTGCCTTGGCTCAGTGGGGAGGCAGAAAAGCCTTTCTGTGTCTGGCATGTGAAAGGAGGGAGGTGCCTGGGCATCTTGCTTTTCCACAAGCCTCACACTTCAAGATTTTTTATTAGAGAGGCAAGTAACAGTAAGACCTTGTTCTGTTGCATGGCTTCCCTGCAAAGCCCCTCTTTGCCATCAGGAAAGGACTGGGGTGAGAAATACCTACAGTGCTGATGTAGATAAATCAGTCTGGCCCATTTTCAGTGACAGCAAAGGGTGGATTCCTGGCATCTGGCAGCACATCGATGTGAAAGTTTGGACATGCCCCAGGGAATTTTTGGTCTTTGAGTGTAAGCAGCGACTAGTTCATTGGCCTCCTTTGGGGCAAACCCATGGTGTGGTAGTGTAGGGTCTTGTGAGCTCAAGAGCAGGGGCAGTAGCAGTTGTGCAGGTGTGAAGCTTGTGCTAGTGAGGTGAGGCAGTAAAAGGGCTGCTGCAGACTTTGAGATGTACTTGGGCAGGGCAGAGCACATGGGGTTGGGGTTGGGAAAGTGGAGAACATCCTGTTGTCTCTGTCCTGATCCTAATCCCTCTGCAGGAAGCCAGGTTTGGGAACTACAATGCTGTCATCGTTGAAGTCTCAGGAGAAGCCTTTTACACTGGTACAGCTACCTTCACTGTTGAAGAAGGGGACTCGCTGAAACATGGCTTTTTCTTCAAGTGATCTGAGCCACTGGGCAGTGCAAAGTCTCACCTGATGGTGCTGTGCTTCTCCAGCACACAAATTTTTCTTCTCCTTCTCCACATGGCTCACTGCAGTATGCCAGAGCGACAGGAAGAGCCTTTGGTAGTGTGACAGCATCTGCCTTGTTTTGAGATAACAAGCTGCACTCCCCTGTTGTGATTAGTGTATAGGGTGTAATGTGATTAGCACATATGGGCTGCGCTGAGAAGTCATAAGGAAATGGACCGGATCTTGGAGAGCTATCTTCAATTTATGTGCCTTCTCTAGGTCTGCAAGTTACTAATTCCAAATGCAGATTCCTATGCCAGCTGAAAACACTGACTTTATCCTTGTTTTAAATCACAAGTCTAATTTCCAGGACTCTGATGAGTGTGTCATGGCTATTGGTTTGAATTGCTTGCTGCTCTTCCTTGATGCCTCTGGCTCAGATGGCTGTGCTGCTCTGTCTCATGCCTCGGTTTCCTTCGTCTGCCTTCTCAGACCTGTCCAGACACCTCCTTTCTCACTGTATTTGCTTTCCTCCTGCATCCTGGGGCTGGATGCAAGTATTTGCTCAGAATTTCCTACCTCATGTGCACACCACACAGTTTCCCTAAACTTCTCTTGCTTATCTTGGCTGCAAATACATTGTGGTTAACTTTCAACAGGGACATCTGTATTCAAAAGTCTGAGCCATTATGACCTTTGATTGCTAATTATTTACTGATGATTTTGTCTTGGCCTCAGGGGCAGATTGCACAGCAGAGTGCAGTCAGTGCTTGCTTTGCTGAAGTCCCACAAGGGATGACTGCTGGTGGAAAAACCAAACCAAGCCCTGGCAAGCAGGGCTTCAGACCATTTGTGGCCTGTAATTTCCACTGGCTTACTGGACAAAATAGTTTTCATTTATTGAAGACACTCAAGGGAATGTTCCTTGGTAAAATGAGACATGAAAATAAGAATGAATGCTCCCAGTAGCTCATGCAACAGAAGGGAGCAAGTCATACTGGAGAGCCCGGAAAAGGCTGGCATAGAAGAGCCTGGGAGGATTTTCTTCTGTCAACTTGAAAATTGTAATTTTGGAATAGGAAGAAAGAGAAATCCCCTCATTCAGAGAATAGTTGCACTGCCAACAGAGTTCTTTTTAGGCTGGTATCTGGAGGCCTTGCTCCCAGTTTTCCTGTAAGCCCCAGATAAATCCTGTACAGCCTCTGCTCCAAGTGGGCATGACACACACATCATCCTCTGTTTCTGGCTTCTAGGCCTCTCCTTTGTGATCAGCTTCCCATTCTAGCTCCTGGGGAAGAGCTAGGGCAGCCAGCCATGAAGCCCAGCACAAACAGGTTGGAAGCTCTTCAGCCTGTAATTGGCTCTCAGCCTTCATGATCTATTTAGTATCCCCATCCCTCTATTTTTTTCACTTAGGGGCAAGCAGCTCTAGCGTGGCTGAGTGAGAAGACAGTGTCTTGCTGTTCATGTGGGGTTCCTTGGCCTGGGCCCAGGATGGAGAAATAGGGAATGGTCCTGGCCTCTGCCAGTGTCTGGGGGTAGCTGACCCCAGACCCCTTGTGATGGGCTGTGTAGGGCTGTATGAGGGGAGTGGGCTGTGAGGGGAGAGGGGCCGTGTGGGGAGGGGGATGTGAGGAACGAGAGACCAGGAGGAGTTGTGAAAACCCGTCCCCGACTCTGGGATGGGGACGGTGCCGGTGTGGGGAACGCGAGGGCGTCCCTGTCCCCACCCCAGTCGCGATGGCCGGGCATTCCCGGCCGCGCCGTTCGGCTGTTCGGGCGCTGCTCTCCCGCCCCCGGGTCGCAGAGCGAGTCGGGCCGGGCCGGTTCCCCGGGCAACGGCGGCCCGGCGACGTCAGCGACTGGCAGGGCCGCCACTGCCCGCGCCGGGCGAGTGGGCAGAGCGTCTGCGTCCGCGTCCGCGGCGCGGGCTGGGGCATGAGGCTGCGTATGGAGCCGGCGGCGGCGGCCGTACCGGGCAACCTCTCCCGCGGCGGCGGAGGCAATGAGAGCGGCGGCGCGGCGGCGGCAGCGGGGGCCACGGCGGGGTGGTCTGCGGCGGCGCTGGCCTCGCAGGCTCTGGCGCTGCTGCTCATCTTCGCCCTCTCGGCTCTGGGCAACGGGGCTGTGGTGCTGGTGATCGCCCGGCACCGTCAGCTTCGCACGGTCACCAATGCCTTCGTGCTGTCGCTGTCGCTGTCGGAGCTGCTGGGCGCCCTGCTCTGCCTGCCCCTGGCTTTCCTCAGTCTGCTCAGCCGCCCTCCCGGCGCCTGGCTTTTCGGCCAGCGCCTCTGCCTGGCCAGCGCCGCCCTCCACGCCGGGCTGGGCATCGCCGCCACCCTCACCATGGCCCTCCTCTCCTTCGACCGCTACTGCGCCATCGTCCGCCAGCCCCGACACAAGATGGGCCGCCGTCGTGCCGCTCAGCTCCTGGCTGCTGTCTGGCTAGTTGCCCTGGCCCTGGCCGGACCCTGGTACGGGCTGGCAGGTGAGGGGCAGCGGGAGGCCCGGTCCGGAGCCTACCGCTGTGTCTACGTGCTGCCTTGGGGCTCCTCCCGGCTGGGGCCACCCTACGGTGCAGCCCTCATCATCCTCTGCTACCTCCTGCCCTTCGCCCTCATGTGCTTCTGTCACTACAACATCTGCCGGGCAGTGCGGCTGGCCGAGAGCCGCGTGCGGCCCCTCACAACCTATGGGAACCTGCTGCGGGCCTACGGGGAGATGCGCACAGCCACCACTGTCCTCATCATGATCGTCTCCATCATCTGCTGCTGGGGTCCTTACTGCATCCTGGGGCTGGCCGCGGCCGCTGGCCACCTGCCCTTCTCGCCCACCATGGACGCCGTAGCCAGTGGGATGGCCTGGGCCAACGGAGCAATCAACCCCCTCATCTATGCCGCCCGCAACCCCAACATCTCTGTGCTGCTGCGGCGCAGCCGTGAGGGTGGCTACAGGACTAGGAACAATGTGGCAGCCTACCTCTCGGTGCCAGGTCGCCTGCCATTGTCCAGAAGCCAGGCTGACCGTGTCCGGGAGCGCTACATCAACCGGCACAGTGGCCCCCCAGGCAGTGCCCCATCCTCTTCCAGCCCAGGGAGTGGGGGAGAGGTGGCCATGTGGGCCTGCAAGAACCCTGCTGTACTCTTCTGTCGGGATGGGCAACCGGACACCATCTCCGAGGCCGCCTTGCAGGCCAAAACAGACACTGTTGATACCAGCCTCTGAAGAGACAGGGCTCCAGGATGGGACTGGGGATGTCTGGCTCCAGGGCCATCTCTTTGTGGAAATGAAGGGAGCCCTGGCACTTGCCGCCCTTTGCAGCCATTCTACCAGGAAGTTGGAGAGATGGGGTTGTGTGAGCCATGGTGTAGTTTCTTCTCCATTATGTGAACTCTGGTTTGGTGACTCAGTCTGCAAGCAGCGAGAGCTCCACAGGGAAAGGAAATCCCGCTTCAGCAGGCTTGATGCAGTGGTGATAGCCACCAAGCCCAGCCAACACAAGAGCTTGTCTGCCAGAACAAACCAGAGCTTGCTCCAGAAAGTGCCGCAGCAGAGCTAGGAACAGAAAACACAAATACAGCCCAAACTGACTGATTGTGTGAGTGGTTTATTAGGTGCCACAAA
The DNA here is from genome assembly GCF_027791375.1 of Indicator indicator. Lineage (NCBI taxonomy): Eukaryota > Metazoa > Chordata > Aves > Piciformes > Indicatoridae > Indicator > Indicator indicator. The sequence goes on from NC_072013.1 coordinate 29,826,601, forward strand.
AACAATTGAAAGCTGAGCACTGGCAGCTGGAAGACACTGAAAACAACTCACTGTGAAAACCTCAACATGGCAGTTTTGTTGCTTTAACCCATTATGTGTGGAAGTGTTGATAATCAGAAAGGACAGGCTAAAAAACCCATCAGTTATGATGATTTTTTTTCAAACCTCCATGCACAGCAAGCCAGTAATTGTGAAAGTGAAGATGTGTGATACCAAGGGGGAAGGAAAAGAAGATGAAACCTCAGTTATCAAAATTTTAGCAGCCTTTCTTTTCTTTTATGTCTGTCTTTTTTGCAGGTACAGTCAGCTTAAAATTCTTATGAATGTGTGAAATAAGTTCTTCAGACAGACGAAGAAGAAGGGTGTGGGTGTAGACTGTGGTATCACTGAGTTTGTGCACAAGGTGTGTGTCTTTTTTCTGAGCTCATCCAAAGTGTCTCACAGCTCTTAAGAGTTTAATCATGCATAGAGGAGCTATGTGAGAGAGGTGAGTATCTGAAAGGAGAGGTAAAGCAACACCATGTGCTCTTTATGAGCTCTTAGCATGTGAAAGCGTGTATACAAAGAGAAGAGGTACTATTCTGTTGATAGCATCAATCTACCTGGAGTGTGGTATGTAGAAAACAGTTCTGTTTGTCATTATAGGAAGGAAAATAACAATGGAAATGCAGTTGCACAGCTTGAATTCATATGAATTTATCAATGCAATTTTTTTTGTCCAAAGGCCTAAAGCTTTAAGTTATTGTTTTGAATCAGAAAATAAGATTGGGCTTTCCTTTATCTTTGCCAGAATTAAATGTGAAAGACAGACAGTGTTTTGTCTTGTACAGGCTTTAAGGTTATAATTTTACTGTTTTACTGGCTTTTTAACTCTTTGTGACCCAGGTCAACATAGTACCATTATTTTGTGAGACAACAAATAAATTGTGTTTATGCTGGAGATGAAAGTGTCTCAGCCTGTTATCATTCTCAGCCCAGCTTTGAGAAGGGAGCTTGTGTGAAACATTGCCAGATGAATGATAGTAAAGAGAACTGTAACTGTCTGTTTTCCATGCTGTGAGCATTACTATGATTTTCTTCTGTGATGCTCCTGAAGTCCATGAGGAAAAGGTTTGACCCCTGACTACTTCTCAGCACTGCTGCTTTGCCCTGCAGATCCTGGGTTTTGCACACTGAGCAGTGTATTCATACCACTCCAGAGAGAAGCTGTCCAGAAAACCCACAGCTTTCCAGAGATGCTGTTTGACAGCAAGTGACCACTAGTGACTTGTTAGAAGGGTCAGACAGGAATTTCTTGCATCCCTGCCCTTTCACATCAAAGTATGGCTAGTGTAAAGTGAAAGAGGTGGTTGTGAATTATGAGGTTAGATTTAACTCTTACCTGGGTAGCTGATGATGAGGAGATTAATGTAGGCCAGTTTGACATACAGAGCACTGTGATGTTTGAACTTCGGGAGCTTTTGTCTGAGTTGCAGCAGTTCTGGACTTTTGTATGATCTATAGAAATCTTTTAAGTATAATCCAGAAGACAGCAAAGAAAACCCACAGGGTTCTGCCCTTCCAGAAGGGACACAGCAACATTCCTTAGAGTAAGTTCCAGTGCTCTGTAACACGGTGAGGGCAGAAGCAAGGAAAACTGTCCAAGCACAATACTCATCAGCCTTGTGTAGTATTGACTGCAGGCAAAGGCAGAGTGTTGTAGTTCATAGAGTAGAATCAAAGAATGGTTTGGGTTGGAAGTGATCTTAAAGATTATCTAGTTCCAACTCCCCACCCCCATCTTTAGATTTACAGGATTTGGGGTTTTTGCATTTTTTTGCATGCAAGAGCTTTCTCTGCCAGCTCATGTGGATGAGAGTCCCCTTTTCTGCTACTTTCAGCACTGGTCTTGTTTTGCATATCCAGTAGGTGCCAGCAGAGATCCAAGCAGCCAGCACAGCTTTTCTGATGATCCTAAGAAAAGCCTCCTTCTGTTAATGAGGTCAGTCCCTCCACCTTCATCACTGCTTCACCCCACATAAAAGCATTCAGAGTAAAGGTTGTGACCAGTGCAGTCAAGCTCCAGGGTGCCTCTCTCAGATCTCATTTCAAAGATGTATTCGGTATACATCCTTAAACTCAACACTCATTGCTCTCTGGAAGGTTTGTGGTAGAGGCCAAAATGAATAAGCTGAGAGGCACATCAGAAAAACAGCATTTCGTGCTATACTGGCTAACACCTGTGCTGCATGCTCTCCAGAGCTGCCAAACCTGCACCCACATGCCTGGTGAGATCAGGCCTCATACTGACAGGGTGCTTAGTTCAGCAGCAGAGCTGCCTCTTCACTTTAGCTGGATTTGTGTTTTTATATAGTGACTCTGAGTATTAATAACAAATGCGTGAGCCTCCAGATTTGCTTGCAAAGCATTACACAGGCATAAGGTAGTAACTGAAAGTGCTGGAAGAATAAAATGGTCCCAAGTCCTGCAGGAAGAGTAACCCACATTGGGATCCAGGTTTGGGTGACTCCATGCCTAGCTGTGCTGTGCTGCTGCAGGTAGTGAGCTTGCCAGATAAGCACAGTGGCTTCACTGGGGCCAGATGTGGGAGGATGAGGTGCTGCCTTTGCCATGGTCAGCCCTCTTGATGTTCACAGTTTGCAAAGAGACAATTGGGTTCCTAATACTGTGCTGCTGGTAGCACACTGCTTGATTCTCAGAACATCTACATTCCTTACCATCTGAGGTGCCTGGGGAACAGCTCTGCTTTGCTAGGTATTTTTTTCCTAGGAAATCACTACTGTGAGAAGCAGGAGGAAAAGTGACAAGGAGACACAGACTGTAAATCCCTCTCAGTAGTATGAAATGGATAAGTCCCTGGGGAAATCAAAGTGAAAATAGCACAAATCCCAGAGTGCAATACCAGGGCCTGCATTAGTATGGCTGGGAAGTGATGAATTACCTGCTCAGCCAAGAAGATCCCAGGAGGCTGTGACTGAAGCCAGAGGAAATTTAGCACAGGGGACTCAGAGAAGGAAGGAATACTGGCACAGAATGGTGTGTGCTGTCAGATCCTACACTGGATTTCCTTACAAAGACCCTTCTCCTCAGCTGTAGGAACACTATGCCAGATAGTGTGATAGGCAGGTGATAGCATCCCCAGCATTTGTACCTGGGGAGATAGATATCCCTGCTCTGCTGCTGTCCTTGTCACTGTGGGCATCACCACTTTGTGCTCAGCTTCACATACCTCAGGGGCTGATTTTTGGCTGAGCCTTAAACCTATGTCCTTCTAGTTCAGTCTGTAACAGCCACAACCAAAGCACACGTCTTGCCACCCCATCTGGAGGAGCTGTGCTGGTACTTGCTGCTTAGTCAGCAAGCAGGCCTTGAAGCCTGGCTTGGGCTGTTTGTACTGGAGAAAGCAGCACACCAACGTGCCCACAGGCTGCTGGAGTTATCATAAAAGATGAGCTGGATCCAGCTATGAAGAACTTTCACTCTGAGAGGAGCCATTTGTGATTTGTGCTATTCTTTTGCCTCGCTGGCACTGAGCTCCTCCAAGTTCAGATGGTTTCAAAAAGGCAAGCACTGGCAGAAACCCATGAAATTGTCTGAGGAGCAATTTCCAAATACTTGAGCTCCTTAGTTTTCATTTTATGCACTCATTATATTTGCCTTTATAAACTACTTTCACCCTTAGCTCTTCCATAGTCAGCTCAGAAATTAATAAAAAGGGTAACATCTAAAGAGTGTCATAAACTGAAAAAAATTTGGTTTTAAAGCTTTGGTCTGAAAAGATGATTCCAGCTTTTGTCAGAGAGGTTTTTACTATTGTGCATACTAAAGAGTTAATGGCGTTTGCAAACCTCAATGCTTCAAACATTGTGGGTGCTTTCCCTTCAGACATGGGGACATCCTCTTCTCCTTGTCCCCACTCTAAGGAAAAGTAGAAAGGTACACTGATGATGACTCTGGGGAGGTAATTTAGGAAGACAACACTCCTCAATTTCTGGGGTGGAGATTGGGAGTGGAAATAGCACTGCTCTTTTGCATCTGGAGGAACATGTCTGCTTCTCCTGGGGTCTGGCTGAAGGCAGCAGGAAGCTCTCCACCTGCTTCTGCCAGCAGTACTGATGTGCAGGCTTGAACAATTAGATTTATGCTCAGAGGCTTGACCAGAGGGCTTCACTGAAGTGTACACACTCAGAGAAGGTGGAAATTGTCCCCAGGTTGGGGCTGCATGTCGGCATTGGGCTGGCTCCTAGGCTGACAGCTAGCACCAGGCTAGCCCAGCCCAACCCACCCTGACAGAAGGCAGCTGGGGAGGTGCTGATACTGCAGCTGGTGTGGGTTCACCCCCCTGGATGAATCCTATAGGTTAAAATCCCTCAGGGGCACAGACATGGACAGAAGCAGCAAGATAAATTTCTCTTACATTGTTCACCCAGGAATTCCCTCACAACCACATATATGTAATTTGCTTACCCAATCTAGCAACATCCTCTGAATAAATCTTAGCACCAGGGGAAAAAAAATGCTTTGAGTAACCAGGTCACTTATTTTCTCCAGTGAAATCGGATGTGCTCTGGCACTTGTGCTCCTGCCTGACCTGCCCCTGTGGCTTCTGTGCTCATTCTGGTGCATTTTACAGAACATTTGGTAATATACTGGCCCTGAGGTCACACCAAGTTTTGAATGCATCATCTGAATTGTGGATTCTTTCCAGAAAATAGAACTCAAATTGTGATCTCCCTGCTATTGAATTGGAAAGATTTGCTGCAGAAACTAGGTCTTGCCTGAGTGCTTCATACCGATTTCACAGTAAAAAGGGTCTCAAACAGAGATTGGGAGCTGAGTGACACACAAGGCTGGGTATATCTTACTTTTCCTTGAACTCAGGGGATGCTCTAGACAGAGCCACAGAGACTGGCAAAACAAAGCTGTGTGAACACCCACAAGAACAAATTCAAGCACACAGAAAAGCTCCCAGTACCCTGCAGAGCCCAAAACCCAGGTAAAGGAACAGGCAACATCACAGCCAAGCTTTGCTTGCAGCAGCATCCTGGAAAGTGGAAACGCTGGGTTAGGCAGCAGGAACATGGCTATGTTTGGATGTCCTATGTCCTCCAGACTTGCTGTTGTGGTGCATGGAATAATCCTGGTGCAGGGCAGCTCTGCTTGCTGTTGTCCAAATACACAGTGCCTGTGTCCTCCTTTTCCTGCAGAGCCATAGCTGACCTGAGAGCACAGGTCTGTGAGCAAATGCTGGAATATGGGCTGCTAAAGAATATCATGGAAAAATGGCTGCCCTGGGAGCTGGGAAACTCCACCCTCATGTTGATGACATGGCAATGTGACAACACAGTGCAAGGAAAGCTGCATTTTCACAAGGGGGCCTTCACAAAACAAGCACCCAGCACAGACCTCAGCATTGGAACAAGTCCTGAGGACTGCTGTAATGAAGTGAGGCACTCTCTGATTTCAAAATCCATGGAGGGGAGTTCAGGTGATCCATGAAAGCATTTTTAGTTAGCTTACCTTGCACATTTGTGCCGCCTGCATGTGCAGACAGAATGTACCAACCTGAAGCTCATGCAGTGCTGAAAGCCTCAGTGAAGACACATTGTGACCTTTGAATTATGATGGACAGAATTAAAATTATCCCTCCTCAACTATGTTGGGGGAAGTGTAAATATAAAATGTAGCATTTTGACTGTTCCACAGCCAGAGAACACTCAACTTTGCAGACCACAGTAGAGATCTGGCAGAGGAAAGCAAGAGGCAGGATTGATTTTACACTCTACACCCATGGACTCTGGACAGTGCCAGCAGATGGTGCTGCCTTTCCTGAGGCTCTGTTGGGGCCCAGCAGCACAGACTTCCAACTTTCCCCAGGTTCACCTGCAGACATTCATCAAGCCTGGTTTAAGGCTAAAAATAATATAAAATGTTCCAAAGTTTCAGGTCAGAGAACCTCTGATTAAAATGGAGAACTCTTTTTCATGTGCATATATTGCAGGACCCTGAGCAATGCCAAGGAGAGAGCTCACAGGACATACGTCTGCAGGATTTGCTGTGGGGGAAGGGATGGGGATAGGGGTGGGGGTGGTGATGGCTCACAGCCTTCTTCCTGCACCCATTAGCTTTCATGGCAGCTTGGCCTTTCCCGTGCCCACAGGAGCACAACTTGAAGGGCATGTTCACCCCACAGCACCAAGATGCTTTTATGGGGTTTTAATTGCTACACTGGTCTCTGCATTGAAGGATGAGCTTGTTCCTGGGGCATCCCCTGCACAAGGGCTGCATATCTGATGAGTCAGCTGTGTGAGATCATAGCATTTGCAAAGGGCAGTTCTACCCCGGAATTGTCACAGCTTGAGCTGTGACATAGGCAGTGGGCACAGAGCTAAGTCCAACCATACAGGTTGGAACAGGACTGGCAGTGTCCTCACTTTGCCAACCCTTTCCTGAGGGTTTCCAGGAGGGACATCAAAGTCTGACAGTTCCATCAGTCCCATTGTACGCTCCCTTGGGAGTACATAAAATATTTTTGTACATGAAGTCCAGCAAGCTCCTGCTGATCCGGCACCCTGCAGCTGCTTGTCAGTGGCACCAAAGAGGCAGTGCTGCCAGCAGGGTTGGGAGCCCCGTGTCTCCCCATCAAGTCATGTCTGCCCTACGTGCTGAGCTGAGTTTTGCATGCAGTGCTTTGTCTACATCAGGGCATCTCCCCAACCTCTTGACTCATCTTTTCCAAGCCAGGGTGTGGTGCCAAGGATAATGAGTTGAGTTCAGAAGACGACAACTGACACTCCTCATTCAGGCAGGACTCTAAGTCGCCCCAGCTTTTGGCAACTGGGAAAGCCGCTGGGTTGGAGTGGAGCACAGGCAAGGCTGGCTCAGCAGGTTTGGTGCCACCAACCTGGGTGGCCCCATGGGGCAATCCCTCCAGGAGTGCCATGCCTGGAATCTCCCCTGGCACCGGCAGGTCTGGGCAAGGTTTAGCCCATCCAGCACAACCTCCTCTACTGCTTTAACTGGGGCAGCAGCTGGGATTTCGGGTACAGAATCCTTTTCAAGGGAAAACAGCCAGGCCATCAGTGGACCTGAGATCCTGGTGGCATGGACTTAACACTGTACAGTGGTACTGGTGCAGTATAGCACCCACCCTAGACCCCTTTCCTCTATATCTCAGCTTTGTGTTCTCAGGCCATAGATGTAGCTATTTTAGCCCTGAGGAAGGCTTTGTAGTCTAGGAAGCTTGCATGTTACTAGGCATCAGATCTTGGTTGAAAAAAATGCTGTCTTATCCTTGCTCATATCTCCCACCCTGTTCTTGTCCTGGGGAACATCCTGTGTCAGACACTGGTATGGCTTAGGAAACCTGTGATCTGCCACTAGCCATAATTTCAGTGCCTCACTGGGTTGTGGAGTTTTGCCACCTTGTTCACATTCATTTATGGGTGCACCTCAGAGCACCCCTGTGCTGGGGACAGTGAAGGGAAGATGAAGAACCAGACAAGTTTCATGTTAGCCTCATGAGGTTCAAGATGACCAAGTGCAAGGTACTGGTATCAGTACAGGCTGGAGGAGGAAGGGATTGAAAGCAGCTGAAGAGAAGGATTTGGGATATTGGTAGAAGAAAAGCTGAATATGACCCAGCACTTGGAGTCCAGAAGGCAAACTGTATTCTGGGCTACATCCAAAGCAGTGTAGCCAGCAGGTCAAGGGAGGTGATTCTGTCCCTCTACTCTGCTATCGTGGGACTCCACCTGTAGTGCTGGGTCCAACTCTGGACAAGAAGAAAAAGTAACAGATGGAAAGGTGTACGGGAAAGGCAACGGTGACTGTAAATACGCCAAGAGGAGTTTGAGCTACTGGCCAAACTTGCTAGAGGCATGCTGGCTAGCTCAGGCAGCACTGGCTTGGCTCCATCTGCTGGAGAACGGTAGTTGCTCTGATCCAGTGATGTAAAACCAGCATCTGCCTTGACCCAGGCTCCTAGTAAAGCTGGTCACCAAGGTGGGGAGAAATGAATGGCCCTGCTAACTGGGAGGCATTTCAAAGCCCACAGGTGGGCTGGAGAAGAGGAGGCTGAGGGGAGATCTCATTGCTCTTTACAACTATCTGAAAGGAGGTGTACTGAGGTGGGGCCTGGTTTCTTCTCCCTAGTATCAGGTGATGAGAGGAAACGGCCTGAAATTGTGCTGGGGAGGTTTAGATTGGATATTAGGGAAAAAATTGTTACCGGAAGAGTGGCCAGACACTGGAATAGATTGCCTAGGGAGGTGGTGGAGTCACTGTCTGGAGGTGTTCAGGAAACATGTGGCCATGGCACTCTGGGACATGGTTAAATGGCCATGTGGTGGTCTTAGGTGATCTTACAGGTCTTTTCCAACTGAAACAATTCTATGATTCTGTGAAAACCAAGCAAGCAGGAAAGCAATGAGGTGAGCGAAGTGGTGAAGCCAATCCCAGCAACGACTGCAAACAGATCTGAAAAAGAGCAACCAGCAAAGGCCTTTTCTTCAATACCTGTCTCTAAGCATCCCATTTATTTCCAGCCCGCCCAGAATAACTCGCACCTCTGCCATGCACACTCACTGAGATCGCTTTTCTTTATTGCATGTTGCCATCTTAGAAAATGTACAGTCTCAGAACATTACACAGCATTTCCCGCTACCTAAGACTACGAACATCCTTGCACCTAACAGGCTACCTTGGTCACTACAAAGCTAATAAGATCCAAGACACATAACTTCAGTTTACAAATTATTATGGATTTTTTTTCTTTTTGGCATTATTAAAAAAAAAAAATCATCTTTAAAATACACACCCAAGAGAAAAGAGCGGCTACTTACACCAGCACCAATCTAAAAGTAGTTTTCAACAATGGCACATGGAATTACCTGCACACAGCCTTTGTGTTTATTTAGAGAGATATAAATTTTTTTCTTCCTCCTTTTTTTTCTTTTTTTGAAAGAAAACAAAGAAATGGCAAATTCAGCCTGATAACAAGGCTCTTGTAAAACAATAATTAAGAAAACAACAACAAAGAGGTTTGGAAGGGCAAGAGGAAATCTGTCAGGAAAGGTCCTGATGTGGCACTGGGGTCACAGAGGCAGGAGCTGGGAGTGGGTGCTGGTGGCCAAGCCCTGCACCCAGGGACCCCCAGAGGCGATCGCCCTGTCTGACTCCCAGCGCCTTTTGAATGAAAGACGTGTGACCAACCATTCCTTAAACCATCAAAGGCCAGACTTTTTTTTTTAAACCTTTTTTTTCATATTTTAAATTCCCCCCGAAGTCCATTCCCTCAATTGTATGAGCCCCATTTTTATTTCAGCCATAAATAAAAAATATAAATAGAGGCACTTTAGTTAAGGAATAGTATTATCATTACCTTTTGTCTTTATTTCCCCCTCCTTCTTAAAGCAAAGTGCTTAACTCCACCTTTGAACATAATCCGCAGGTTTTGCAGCTGCTGGGATACGAGGTGCTGGGCTTTTTGAGCTTACCTGCTTTATTTATTACTGCTTTAAATGCTACTCAGAAAGTCTATCTTTTTTTTCCTTTTTCCTTTTTCTAATTTTCTTTTTTTTTAATTTACAGTGTGTCAAAAGTTGCAATGAAGAAAAGAACAGAACGGTAAAACCACAGCTCTTGACAACTCTGGTTAGAGAGAGATTTCACAGCTTTCATTCAGCACACAGACCCTGTGGCCTTCAAGTGCTTAGAACCATATCTTTTTACACAAATTAGTTTAAACAGCACTTTTTTTTTTTCTTGCTATACAGTACATACAGTTAACTGACATCCCACACCCCACCAGTAATACCGATTATCTGACAAAAAAAAAAAAACAAACCCCAAACAACAACCAACCAACCTATTTCAAATAGTGTTAATATCTAGTGCAACAGGGACAAACTCATCTCTCCACAGGAAAAAAGAATAAAACAAACAAAAGGAAAAAAGAAAACAAACAACAAAGGATCACAAAAAGTATTGGTGGTATAAAAAGGTTTTTGCTTTGTTTTCTTAAAAAAGCACACCACAAATAAATAAAAGTAAAAAGTAACAGTCCTCTATATACTCAGCATAATTTAAGCATAGAAATGTTAATATGTTAATGGTGGTTACTTTTTATTCTCCAATTCTTAATTTTCTAAACCATTAAATTATTACTCCCTGAGAGCTTTCAATGATTTTTATTATTATTAATTATTTTTTTGTCCTTTTTTTTTTTTTTTTTTTGGACTGACATTTGACAGGTAGTTCTGCTTACAAATTTGCAATGACAAAGAACAGCAAACCAGTAACCAGTTGAAAAAGGACCTGGCTAAGAGACGAGTGGTTTCTTGGCATCGCTGCTTCTGTGTGTCCGGTAAAGAAAAGAGAAAAGAAGGTGGGTGAAAGCTGGTGGATTTTGCACCAGCCCCTTCGTATATCAGAGACCTTTGGTCCTGACCCACCTTTACAGAGGATACAGTTTGTCCCATTGAACAGAAATCAAGAATAAAAATTACAACACGAGAAAATTTATGCTCTTTGTCTCCTCCGAGAACCGACCTTTTCCACCGTCCAGGGCCAGAGTGGGTCCTAGCAGTATAAATACATCTGTGCGGCCTTAGAGCGATAAGCACTTTGGGGTAACCTTTTTTCTGTTAGCAAGGTGGTGGCAAGAGGGAAAAGAGCGTTTCCCAAGGACATTGGGAAGAGCATCGCTGGGAGTGCCTGTGTCGCCGAGCTCAGGGAGCAGCGGGCAAGCACGGATCTGCAAGTTTTTTGTAACAATCACAACAATAACCAAAAACACGACCCACGGATTCAAGTTCAGTCAACTTGGATTTCGTCTTTTCTTCTTCAGACCGCTCGGCTGCAGGCGTCACCTGCAAGCAGCTTTGGGGGGCTCCAAGCAGGACAGTGGCAGGGAGCGGCATCCCATTGTTTTTCAGGACCATGGGGTCTGCTGGCATCTCGGGGTTGGGTCCTCTCTTGCTCCGCAGGTGCAGCATTGTGCTTGTGCATGGGGAGAACTAATTTTGGGAGTGGGTGGGAGTGGGGGAGGCAGCGCTGGCAGCCATGTAGCTGGGCTGCCCACACCCCAGCACCTGCGCCCTGACTATATACATGGTAAATACAGAAACAGAGTCGCCTGCGGGCAGGAAGGGTGTGCCACTGTTTTGCTCTGAGTCACAAGGCAGTGTAACGGGAATAAAAAACCCCCCTAGCCACTTGGAAAAGACTAACCCACGCTTTGCTTCTGCCGGGTTTTGTTGGTGCTCATTCTTCAGAAGTTGAGCTTGGTGACAGGCCTCTCGCGGCTGCTGTCAGCCAGCTGGTTGGTGATGCGCTTGCGGTTGCGCTTCAGTTTGGAGAGGTCCTTGTCAAAGACTTCTCCTGAGCGCAGGGCCGAGACGAGGTCGTCAAATTCGCCGCCCTCCTCCCCGCTCTCTTTCGCCTTCCTCGCCTTGCGCTCCCGCTCTCGCTGCTCCTTCAACTACAGGCCATGGAAAGGGAAGGAAAGAAGACATCTGACTCTCAGGCAGGTGGTTGTGGGGTGCCCAACACATGCATGGTGATCCCCAAACTTATGACATGCGCAGTTTTCTGCCCCAATGCTTAGCACATGGGAGCTGGGCAAGGTTATTGATACAACCCATGGGCTGAGGTCCAGAGGCCCATGGCTGCTGCTGGTTGGTCAGTGCAGCCCACAGGCAGCACCAGCTCTGCTGCGCACTTTACCTCCAAGATCTCACCAACTCAAGGTCATTAGTTAACTAAACAATCAGAAGTCAAAAATCAGAGGGTCTAAGAGCACTGAAGCTCCTTGACCATTCTTCAGTGCTCCCCATGCCACCATGGGGGCAGCACGGCATGGTTGCCATCCCTGGGAGCCCTGAGGGTGCTGCTAGACTCATTGGTGCCCACTCACCTGTGCCTCCATGCGTGCTCGGCGCTCTTCCTCCTCCTTCCTCCTCCTCATGTTCTCATTCTCCTGCTTGGCCTCAGTCACAGCTTGAAGGAACTGGTCAAATATGCCAAAGAACTCATCAGGCTGCATTTTGTCTGTGTCTTCTCCAAAGTGCTTCACAGCCTTGGAAAACTGGGAGAGAGAAGAATCTGTCAGTTTCAGAGATACCCACCTCATAGCAAAAGCCTTCATGGGAAGCCTTTAACCTGATGGAGCAGGGAGAAACATTTCCAGCAGCCACAGCGGAGAGCAGGGCTTTGCTGCATCAAGCCTTGCCTTAAACATGATATAAATAATCTGATGTTTTACCTGCTGCCCTGGGTGGCTCCTGAGCCCCTTCTCCCCTCCAGCTCTGCTGAGTCTCCCCCTGCCCGAGCTCGACTTTATTAACCAAGCAGCAGTAAAAACAAGGAAGCAAAATATTGTGGGACTGAAGACTGAAGACATAAAACTAATAGTAAACACGGCAGGGGAAGGGAAACTCGCACTTTTAAGTTTTTCTTTGAAGTATTTTTGGGGTATTATTTATCACTGCCACATGCTCTGCTATTGAAACCAAATGTGTTGGTGAAACTCCTAAAAGACACTTCTGCCCAGGCTCAGGCACAGCCCTGTGTGGGGAAATCAGGAGTTTTCCGGCCTTCTGTGCTGTTTGCACACCATTAATGGAAGGGAGTTGAATGAGGCCATGGCAAAGGTCAGGACAGGACATCCACGATCTGCCAATGTGTCCTGGTCCCCAAGGAGTCCATGAGTCGTCCCTGGGGCTGACATCCTTTGTTCTCACTTCCAGTTTGAAAGAGATTCTCTGTGCACAGAAAGTTTGTTCAAATTGTGAGGGCTCATTCTGGCGATAAGCATGCTTAAAAGACAAGAAAAACAAAATCAAAGCACAAACAGATTTATTGGTTGCTTTGATTTGGCTGGGCAGTCTGAGAGGAACATTTTTAAAGCTTGCCTGTATGATTTAGTTTTATTTGCAGGGGTGTCCCAGGCTCTTCAAAAGATATTTTAGGACATTTTTATTTCTTTGTTTACTTAAGAGACTTTGCACTTCAAGACACAGGGAGGAATCTGAGAAATGACACTATATAAGTCAAAATAATCGAGATTACTCTTACTGATTTTCACTAAGGTATGACATTTTCTGCCATGTTGCAGGAGATCCTGGTGTGGGTGGGGGGAAGGCTGAAAAAGTGATCCTCACAGGATATAAAGTTTATAAAACAATTATGTTTCTGCTTTCCTAAGAGAAACCAGTAACAATTTGAACCTGGACATGCGTCTAAAAAGCAAAGAGCTGGTGTGCTTTGCACAGTCCATCCTGTGCCATTATCACATTGCTTCAGAGTGGACTTGGATGGATGCTGGGGACCACAACCAGACCTTCTCCTTCAGATCCAGACAAGTCAGCAGAAGATCATACAATCTGAAGAGCATTTGTCATCATCTCCAACAATCCCAGTTCACTGCAGGGAAGATCTGCCAGTTTACCATCCACAGTTTAAAAGGATGGCCTAGGTTAGCCTGGCCTCAGGAAGGCCATGGCCAATCATAATGCCCAAGTATAGACGGGTGGTCTGAAAGACAGTGCCAGCTGGACATTGGTACAAGCAGGGAGAAGGAGGTGGTGAGACTTGGTAACTTCTGTCTTTGGAGAGGTAGCTCATTCAGTGGGACAAGGATGGGACTTCTAAATCAGCCTGTGCTGGACTATCTCCCTGCCACTTCAATCAAGATTAAGGCCAGGCCAGGGACAAGATACTGGAGGACTGTTTTTAGAGGAAATGAAAGCCAGTTGTGTGCCCTCTGCTAAAAGAGGGGAAACAAAAGGTGTTTGGGAATCACAGATGCCAGCCAACAGCCACCCCTCTGCTGTGATTTGAACCAGTCTGGTAGGGAGGAAAGGACAATATGGCAAGAAGCTGTTGCACATGGCTGCAAAGCACTCACAAGGCATTACTCTGGGGAAAGTGAATCTTTTGAGTAGCTTCTCTAACAAAGTCTGAAGCTGGCCTCAATTCATGTCACTGAGCTCCTCTCCCTCTTCTCTGGAGAGAAGAGCTGGGAAAGTCTCAGTCCACACTTACACACTGGATGCTGTTTTGTCCTGCAGAAGCAATGTCACTCAGGCAGCCTGGGTTGTCTCTGATATCAACCTCTGAATGACCTTATGTCCATCCTGAAGAACTGGTGGCATTTTGCCTCCTCCTCCATCCACACCAGACAGAATAGCTTGCTTTCTTGCCCCTTCACAGCCTTCCTTGGCCACAGTGCCCCAGCTGACACTCCTAACTCTAAAGCAAACAAAACTTGAGTATTTTCATTTTAAGACACAGAAAGCAAGGAAGCCTTCTAGGCCTGAGTTAAAGCTCTCTGCCAAAACTCAGATCCTCACAAATAGACATGATTCTTCCATGGCTAGACCCTGCACTGGACTTCCAAAAGACAGGTGTCTCATTGCTTTGTATAGCATATCTTGCATTCCAGAAGCAGCCTGTTGGCCTGACTTGAAATCCCCTCGTATGTGGGATTGTGGAGAAAGAAAAAGACCCTGAAGAGAGATGGGAATTTACCCACCAACCTACTCCAAACAAACCATGAAGAGCAGGCCAACACCTTTCTTCTGTCAGTGTCTCAGCATGACCTTGTTAGCATCTGAAATGCTAACATACAGCATGTGCTGTGGGAAGGGAACAATCAGTCCTGCTGACTGGAAGAAAGGCTGAAATGCTACCTAGATCTCAAGGTGACCTTACCAGCTCTTTTGCTTCCATTAGGAGATCTTCAACATCTGAGAAGCTGAAGCTGGCTAACGTGATGAACTGGCTGACAACAGACACGAACTTGTCACCTGATTGCTGAACCTGAGACTTCTGGAAGTCCAGTTCCTTTAGGGGGAAAAAAAAAGTAAATCAAGTCAGGCCCTGTATGAGGGACATGAATACCATTGGCCTCTGGTAGTGCCCTTGGGTGTGTGCCTGCATCAGTGCCACAGGTGCTGGCTGCACTGCCACTGCTGCTACCTCCTTCCATGGGTGAGACTGTGGATTCCTCCCCTTTACAACACCGTGCCTGCAGTCTGCTTCTAAGGCCAAATCCTACAAGACAGATTGTGGAAGTGGCAAAATTTAGCGAGACAGTGAGTCCTTTGGGATACCTTCACCATTTCATCACCACTTCAGCTGGGCTGCAGAAGTGCTCCCCAGCCTGAGCCCCAGTCCTCTGCAGTTTTACAGCCAAAGGAAGACCCCTCAGCACATCACAGGTCCTCCATGGGCATCATCACTAGACTTACTCAGCCTCCCTTGGCGTATTAGATACAAACCATGCACGTGCCTGACCACACATGGGGACTTTGCTGCCAAAACAGCCCTAAGAGGACAGGCACACATGCAGGGCAGGAAGGAAAGACAAACAGATCTCCAGGATGTGAGATGAAAGCAGCTTTGCTGGGAGCTGCCTCGCCTGCCTCCCTAAGGGGGGATGCTGTGGCGCTCAGAGCCAGGCTGGGCTATATTTGATTCAAACAGTACTCACAGTCTCCACTGCTCTCAGGCCGCTTCTCAGAGTGTTTATTTCTTTCTCCAGCTCGGTCATGCTGTTGGAAATGGCAGGATGTTAATTTTCAACCTTCCCAGGAAAGTCTACAATGAACCAAATTCCCAACCAACCTGATCATGTTTTTCTACTGGAAAGACCCCGGTGCTGCACGCATTGCCTTCTGTTTGCAGAGCAGGGTGTCTCCAGCAGCAAATTGGGCTGACAGCCTCTAAGCTAGGACAGCTGCCTATCTCAAAGTGGCTGCAGCTGCTTCTTTTAAAGCAAAGCACTTTTCTGTATTTTTAATCAAGGCGACTGTGCAGGCTTAGCATGTTCAGCAGCCTCCAGACCTCTCCAAGCAAAAGGAGAGCTCAGGAGAGGGCTTTGCTGAGCAGAGATTTCTCTTCCCCTCTTGAAGGCCAGCAGAAAACAGGCTTCTTGTCCCAGTGCACAGCTGAGAGTTTTTTAGAGTACCATGTTTAGGTGAATGCCATGTGAAGCATCCTTCTTAGCGGTGAGGCTTTCATAAAGGGAGACAACCCAGATATAGAGAAATTAAAATAAATCATCATGTCTGACACTGACTTTGCTTACAGAAGGCTCAAGCCCCTGATGAGCTTTGAGTTCAAGTGCTTATGGGTTTCTACCACAACATCTGAGGGAAAGCTTTCTCACAAAGACTCGATGACCACAGGCTTGACGCCTTTCCAGGGGTGTCTGTCCTATGACTGGGGTCCTTGGAAATGCTGATGCTGGGTCATGGGGCAAGAGCTGCTGGCAGGTTTAGTCTGGGAAAATGCCATTTTGGGAGCCCTGTGCTCCAGCAGTTCATTACTAGTTGTGGGATTGACAGAGGCAGCAATTTGACTTCACAGCTGCAGGGCTGGGGGGAATTTAGGGTTTTCCACAGCTTTAGAAACTTTTTGGTCTCCCTCTAGATTGGACCAAACCCAAGTATTACATACGCTGTCCAGTTCAGAGCAAAATGATAAAGTTTAGGGGGATAAAAACCCTCTGCTCAGAGGTTTTCTTTCCCATATGAGTATCTGCACAACAGCTGCAGATACGCAAGCACGAGAAAGCTGGAGCCTCCACTAGCTGGGAGTGTGCCCCGCTCAACCATAGTCTCAGCCAACACCTATGAGAGCAGCCAGCAGACATTCCTCATGGCACACCAAGATTTGTCCTGTCACTTTGTTTACTCCCTATGGCTGACAATTATTTCACATTTTAAATGTGAGGACATTTGCTTTGCATATTACAGATCTTCTGTGGGGAAGCCACTGTTGCTACAAGAGCACTTTGAAGCCTGAAAGATTCCTAAGCTGCTGTATACTGTGCATATTTGCCATCCCCTCTCTAGAAAAGTGCAGTTTCAGGCCTTTTTCATGTCCATGACTATCACAAATGTGCTGACTGCAGAAACCTGTGATCTTTGCTGCTCAGGTCCCTGAAACACCAAAGCCTGTAAGTTCCTGCTGAACTTTAAAACTGAAACAGAGCCTCATTGATTTCAGAGGGATTTCAGCACATACTTCAGGGCTTTGCAGAGCAACAGCAGATTCCTCCTGCACTTAAAAGTTCAGTGTGTGTTTAAATGGCTTTGCGATCGGGGCCTCTACCGGCAAAGAGAGGGAGGCAGCCTGATCCAAACAGGTCACTGGAAGTCAAGCAGGGTTTTAAAGCTTGTTGCAAACACCAGAAGCTCCATGTTGGTGGTGAAACAAGGGCCAGGCTGGACCTGGAGGCAGGTGAGCCCCTCACACCCTTGCCTGGTCCTGCCTGTGCCGCAGGAAAAGCCTCCCCACCACCCACAGATAAACAGCTGCCCTTTATCTGCAGCCACACTGCAACCGCTTCCTCCTGGATTACTTAATCTATCATTAGAAATTAATTAAATGCTTCTGCGGTGAGATAACAACAGGAAATGTCTGCTCCAAGGAGCTCTCCTCCCTCATGGTTGGAGGCTTGCAGCGTTTTGCTGCAAGGGCTGAGATTTAAAGCCACCAGGTGATGTCTGCTTCTGCCCTGGGCTGCTCTCAGACTAGAGTGGCCAGAGCACAGGGTCCAGCCTGGCAGCCAGAGTTGGTCTGAGACATGGAAAAGCAAGCTGAAGTGAGGGGAGAGGTGCTTCTGGTACTCCCCAAACACCACCTAACCCCTGCTTACTTGACTTTGGCTGCCTGTGGGATGTCTCGCAGCTCCTCATGCAGGCGGAGGACTTTGGGATATTTCTTTTCAACGATAGTGATGAGATAGTGCAGAAGAGTGATGTTCCTAGAAAAGAGAAGCAGCAAGGTCAGCATGGTGGCACCCTGGGGAGCCAAATGCTCAGTTGAAAACCCTGGTTAAATCCCAGCCCTGGCAATGAACTCTTAGGATTTCTGCAAGGATGCTGCTTGCTGCCCATGTGGGGACATGGGATGGGTTTCTCCCCTGCACAGCCACAGTGCAGAGCAGCCTGGTTGCTGCAAGCAAGGACCCTCCACAGGAGGAACCAGGGGAAGTGACTTGAGCATCACTGCTCCCATCCTCCATTGTCTTTTCTCATGGAAGACAAGGCAGGTTTAAGACCTGATGCAGCTTTTCTCACCCTGTGCATGGAGCTCAGCAGGGCAAAGTGAACCAGGCAATGGCTGCATCAGCTTGGGGGTGCTCCAGCAGGGGTTCCTGTGAAAAGGAGACCCTGGGACCCCTCCTTTGGCCACTATGCCACAGCATGACAGCTCTTGGCTTCTCAAATGGGGAAAAAAGCATTTGGAGGATGATGCTCCTAATTAGCCTCAAATGTGCCATTTAGCCAGCACAGGAAGGACAGCCCCCATCAATCCTCATGCTGATCTGCAGCTCAGCTCCAAAAAATGGACACCTGCACCACTGAATGTGCCAGCAGCAGGAGGGGGACTGCTCCCACTTAGCCACATCCCAGAGGCAATGCTCTTCCATTCCTCCATCATCCCTGGGGCCTGTGAATGCTACCAAAGACAAGAGCAGGGGCTGCTCACTTGTCAATGCTGGACTTGGTGTCTGCGATCTTGTTGAGGCTGGAGATCTTAAACCCGAAGGCATTGCCCCTCTGGCCCTTGTTCATGTAGTTCCCGAAGGCCAGGACCACCTCTAGCAGCTGCTGGAGGCTGCTGCTCTGTAGCACTGCCTTGGAGCCGGCACGGATAGCTGAAAGCAGAGAGGCATGGACCATTATCCCCTGGCACAAAATCTCCCTTTTTCCCTTTCTCTTGCAGCAACCACCTCAGTCACCCTGTGGCCAGAGAGTGACCATCGACTCCCTCTCTTCCTCTGTGTCACCGCAACCTCCATGCTGACCAGGTTTGCCCTGTCGTGGAGAGATGCTCTTCCTAGGAGCAGTCCCTGTGCCAGCAGAGAGCCCCGTATCAACTCTGATCACTTGCCTTCCACCTTGGGTTTGACTTCTGCAACTCTCTCTGCAAACTTCTTCTTGAAGTAGAGGGACTGCAGCCTTTGCTGATAATGGTTTATCCTGGAAAAAAAAAAAAAAAAGAGGTTTAGGTTGAGCTTTGCTCACTCCAGACAGACCTCAGTTGCTTTGCTGCTCATAGTTGTGCTTACAAAGCACTCTTGAACCATGGTGATTAAAAAATAATGACTGCACGTCTCCCTGAAACTATGCTGGGATGGGAAAAAATGATAACTGAAGCTACAGCTGTCCTGGGGTGGATCCAGATGGGCTCTAAAGCACATCCTTAGCCTATCCTAACTCAGCAAGTTCAACAAGTACATTTTTACACCTTATTGCTATGAACAAACAGGTTTTTTACAACCACTCCTTACCAAAGATGCTGATGAGGTCTGAGGCTCCCAAAACTTTATATGAGCTGCAGCTGGACACAGGCACACCAGCTACCAGCACTAATGAAACTGGACCTTCAGAATCTGTTGGAGCAGGTTCAGAGTAGGCCACAAAAAATATCCAAGGGCTAGAATCCCTCTGCTGTGAGGACAGACTGAGAGAGTTGTTCAGCTTGGAGAAGAGAAGCCACCAACACAGCCCAATCCAGCCCTTTCCTGGGCAAGTTACAGACAGCTCTGCTCATGTCAATTGTATTTAGGCTGAACAAGGTCTCACTTGTACAGAAATAGAAGTCTGATTTGAGTCACTTGGACCAAGGACCCACAGGAGACGTGCTCACAGACAAGGCCATGGGCTATACTGTCATTGTGCTAATCAGAGGTGACAAAGACATCACACTCAGTTACAGACCACAGGACAAATTAAAAAGCTGTGCTGGAAATCAAGGAAAATACTTGCATCAGCACATTATGCTTTCCACAGGAGCAACACTTGGGCAAGAGACTGTGAAGAAGAAAGATGACCTGCAATAAGAAAGCTTATTCTGAGCATCTTCCAGCCCTAAGGGTTCAGGTCTGAACTTTACAGCTCTGTCCTGCCTGCCTCTGGTGCTTAGCTGGTGTTCATCGATTTGTTCCTCAGCGAGGACAGAGTGTTTCTATTTCTGATCTCCCAGAATGATCCCAGATTGTAAAACTCACTGACTTTGCAAACAAGTGACTTGCTTCAATTTCAGCTAAGAAATTCAAAGAGCTCAGTACTCATTTGGATTTAAATAAGGAGCTTCAAGATTTTAAACTAGCACCTCTAGAGGATGTGTATGCCAAAGATAAAGTTATTCATCTCTGAAGACTTCTAAGCCCTAAATGATTACTACCAGGAGCGGGAAGAAATGTCATTTCCCTTCCATCTCATATATTCTCAGGGGCTCCAGGGACCTCCTTCTCCTGCAGTAAGGAGTGGGATTCATCTAAACAGCAGAATATAATTTACATACATCAGTTTTGAGTATTCACCAGGATATGTTTGTGTGAAAGGGAAAGGAGTACTTTGTTACCAAAGAGCACATCCTACCTGGGCCATGATGCATATTCACAGAGCTGTGCCAGACTGAGCTTTTCTCTCTCAAATTAGAGGGAAAATGTGTCAGGATGTGACCTGGGAAGCTAACACTTCTCTCCAGAGGATCCATCTCCCCACCCCTCCTCCCATGCTCTGGCCAGTTGCTGCTTGTCTGGGACACACAACACTGAATTTTATGAGCACACCATCATGTGCAATCCATATAGGTGGGAGCACCTTGCTTGCCCTCTCATCTGTTTGGCTCACTCGTTTCTTGATGTGAAAAACAGTGAGCAGGGATTACTTCCCAGCCAGGCTTGATTAAACACCCACCTTGCAACCAGCCTGTGCAGCCACTGGCCAAAACATGATTCCCCTGGGCCACCAACCTGCTCATTTCAAAGAGGAACCGGTCAGCCTTGGCCATACGGTCCAGCTCATGCTTATGCTCTTCCAGCAGGTCAATATCACCTTTCTCAGGAACAAACTTCAGGAGCTGAACAAAGAAAAGCACAATAGTGGACATGAGGTCCACATACAGTTTTTTAGGAGTAAAATGGTGACTTATTTACTTGAACCTCCTACCTTTTCAGCATGTACAGACAGTGACCCCAAGGCACCTGTGAAATAAGTGTTATTGCTGTCCCTGTGACCTTTCCCCCACATTAGTGTCTCTTTCTTCTGCCCTGCCACCACTCTGGTGTTACAACAGATGTACTACACCTGCTCCAAAGAGGTTTTGACATCAGCTCTGCCAGAGTTGATGTCAGGGACTCTCATTTGCTGCAACTCTACCTATTTGCAGATGGAAATTTTGTGCACTGAATCTTCCCACATCTCTGCTGAATGTGCAGCCAGCTCAACTTTAAGGACAGGTGAACAAAATGCTTCCAAAGGGATTAAAAAAGGGTGAAAAATAGGATTGCGTTTTGGAGGACTGCACAAAAGCTGAACAAGCTTTTGGGTGTGCATGAATTTCAGTCTGCATCCACAAAATAGGCTCAGTATCTAGGTCTTGGGGCAGACCAGAGTACAGGCATGGCATGTGGAGGCCATGCTCCTCCCAGTACCAATGCTACAACTGAGCTGCTTTCCTGCTCCTCCAGCCCACTTGGGTGGTTGTTCAACACAAATAATGTTGGGCCCCAACACACTTCTCAAAACTGCAGTTTGGTTCTGAGTGCCCTGCACAGGGTGGTTTCAACATGATATTCCCATGGAGGTGCATTAGACACATTGCCCACCTGCTCCAGCATGTCTTTTGGGAGGTCCTCCTGCTCATCCATTGTCAAAATCGCTCGTTTGATCTCCTCATTTGAGAGTTTCAGCCTGGGAGGTGGAAGGGAAGAAGAGTTATTCCCTGCCCAGCAATATGACAAGGTTCAGGAGAATTTCCTTACACACCCATGAACAGCTTAACTCCTGGCCAGCAGCAGCATCACAAACAACACTATATAGTGTGTTGTGAAGAAGGATGTGTGAGAAATGTGGTTAGGATGGTGCTTTGCCAAGGCAGCCCTGGCCTCACTGCCAATGGGGAAGTCAAAATCCCATTGGCCAATACCCCATACTGCAGCTGCCATCCCCTATTTTATAGCTGTCATCTTATAAAATTATTAAACTCTTGCTCATGACAATACTGCTCCTGCAGTGCCACCATCCCCAAGGGTCATGGGACCAGTGGAGGTCACACAGCTCAGCACTGCTCCTGAACCCATCACCACAATCCCTAAGGAAAATTTGGCCAATTTATGCTGTTTTTCTTGGATTGAAATGTTGCCTCCCCACCTCTCACAGCTGCCTTTGGTTAGAGTTTCCCTCTAAGATGAAAGAAATAAAACAAATCTGCAGAAATGGGTGTTCATCATCCCAGGAAATCCATAAAGGTTTTTTTGAGGGGTGAGGGTTGAATGTGCTTTGAAATGTATCAGGTTTGAAACCTTTTTCACCTTCCACTTCAAGTAACAGGAACTGAAGATGTAGCTATGAGATGTCTAAAATCACAGACCATTGTGTCACAGTAAGCAACAGCAGGCTGGTTTTCCCCCAGCAGCCTGTACCAAGCTGAGGCAATAGATGCCCTCAGCTCCTCCTGGGCTAGAGCAGCCATTAATTGCAGTTTAATTTGTCTGCAACACTCCCTGTGACCGCTCCCTGCAATGACTTTGATTGCAAAACCACACATACTTTTCTTCACATTTTGTGGTTGATAAAGTAGTCTAAATGCAAAAGAGGGAAAGCACAGAAACTCCTGAAACCGTCTGCCAACACTCTCTCCCTTGCTCAGCTTGCAGTGACGGCTAAAGCCATTGAAGCAGATAGACTTGAAAAACCCAAATCCCTGGTTCTTGCATGCAGGGAAAAGTTGCAGAGATGAAAAGACCCATTTGTGGGCTTTAGCAAAACCTATCTCCCTAGTTTCAGTGACCAGCACTGCCAAGAGGTGCTGAAACACTGCCTGTGGTTCAAAGGAATGAGCTGAAACCAGAAATATACTATGGTGGGATGTGAGACCTTGTGTCAACCTGAAGGCAGATCAGGAGCTGACTTGATCACTCCCAGTAATTTAATGAGGAGGGTACTTATCACCCAGGCACTGCTTCAGGGAGCAGACCGAGATCATAGAGCTGGCTTCTGGAAGACAAAGCTGAAGCACAAAGGGTGCTGGTCTCTAAGAACTGTGTAGCAAGAGTTTGGTTTAGCTTAAAATCTTTTGCTCAAGACCTGAAGTGAAGGATTTGCTCAAGACTCGAGTGAAGGATTAACTTTATGGAGGCTGGAAAGAAAATATTTGTTCCTTACGAACTCATGTTGCTCATATCATATTCAGTCCTCTTTCACCTTCTGCTCAAGAGAGCTGCCTAAGAGAGGGTTTGTTAAACAAGGAGTTAAAATCTCAGGCAGGGAAGGAAGCACAAAGGTTGCACTGTGCAGCAGCCAAGACAGTTGCTAGGGTTACCTACAAGGAGCAAACCGAGGATCCATGGAAAATGTCTCCTCTTATGCTTTCAGTGACCAGCAGCCATGTACTTGAGGACACCATACCTGTCCCATATGAGGGCAGCTGCTGGGACGGACATGACCCAAGGTAGGATACGAAGCTGCAGCAGAACTTCTTTTTACTCCCAAGCAGTGACATGAGAAGTCAGACCACCAACAAATGTAACCAGTCCTCAGTCCAATGAAAAGCAGAAACTGGCTGTGTTTGAACATTTGGGGGATCCCTGGGAGACAAATTGCTCCTTTGAGTAGGGGGCAGCTAGGCAGCTACCCCTCATCCAAAGCCAAAGCACACACTTCCCACCATGACTGTCTCCAGGAAGGCACTGAAAAATGAGGGTGACTTTTGTAAGCCCTGCTCATTAAAAACAGAGCCAATAATAGAATTTCTTTAAAAAAAAGAAGGGCTGAAAAAGACCCCTTTTCTCAGGAATCATCACAACCCAGTGCCAAGAACAAGAGCCTGCCCCAGCATCAGCAGAGAGCAAGTGCGGGGCGCCAGAAGAAAACAGCTTCCCAGACAACTCGATGGGAAAGGGGCCAGTGAAAGCTAGAAGCTTATCTATAACCACAATAATTATCATTGTTGGCAGCAGCTGTCGAAGGCGAGCCGTCTGAGAGGAACGGGGTCACAGGACTCGCTGTCACAGGGATTTAAAGCCAGCAGCCTGCCGATGCGAGGTGACAGCTCGCCAGCCTGACAAGCACTGGGCTGTCTGGAGTGGCCTTTGTTGAGTCCCAGGCAGGACGTAGGAAGTGTGAAGGGGGGGAAATGAATTCTGACGGGAAAGGGACACGCCCCCCCCAAGAAGCCACATTCATCTGAGAGAAATGCTTCACACCACGGGAGGGGAATCAAGAGAGCCATTCACCACCAGCACGGGAGCAAGGGCTTCGTCTGCATCCTGCAGAATGCAGCACTGGTAAGGCCACACCTTGAACACTGTGCTCAGTTCTGGGCCCACCAATATAGAGATGCAGAAGTGATGGAGCCTGTCCAGAGAAGAGCAAAAAGGCTTGTTAAGGACCTAGATCACAAGCCCTATGAGGAGCAGTTGAGGGAGCTGGGGTTGTTCAGTCTGGAGAAAAGGAGGGTGAGGGGAAACCTCACTGCCCTCTATGACTACCTGAAAGGAAGTTGGAGTGAGGACGGGGACAGCCTGTTCTCTCTGGTAGCAAGTGACAGGACTAGAGGAAATAGATGCAAGCTGTGCAAGGGGAGGTTTAGATTGGATGTCAGAAAATACTTCTTCACTGAAAGGGTTTTCAAACACTGGAATTGTCTGCCAAGGACAGTAGTGAAGTCCCATCCTTGGAGTATTTAAATGGCATGTGGACTTGGTGCTTAAGGACATGGTTTAATGGTGACCTTGCAGTGCTAGGTCAAAGGGATCAAAGATGATCTTGTAGGTCTCTTCCAACCTAAGACATTCTGTGATTCTGTGAAACACACACATGTGCAGAGGGAGCTAAAGCAAGGACACGGTGTGTTCACAGAGGAAGATCTGACAAGGCACTGACATTGGCAAAACATTCTCCAAAAAACAAGGACGAAAACAACAAGCATTAAAAATATTCTTGTGCTGCATTACAAGCTGGAGGAAAATCCAATGATCTCACTGCGCAGCAATTTCTCCCAAAGCAAGGGAAACGGGCAGAAAAATAAATCTACAGAGAGAGATAAAGTATCTCACTGACTGTAATCTTTCCATGCTGCAAGCCAGACAATGCCTGGTGAGTTTACAAATGTCTGGCCTAAATCAAGGGCCAAGCTTGCAGGTCCTTTCACATGTGAAAGTCTGTGTGTCCCCATGGTGGCCACGTGAGCAAGGCTGGAAAGCAGCAGCCCAGCCACAGTGAGCTACTCTGTGAGACCAGTCCCTTTGCAACACTGGGACCAAGGACCCACACCACAATCCTTAGGGATGGGCAGCTGGGGCAGGCAGAGATGAAAGAGTTTTCCCAGGGTCACATAAAATCTGCTGGAGGTGCAGGAGCTGGACCTGAACCCACCAGCAAGATGCCTGAGCTTCATCCCAGTACTGCCCTTCCTTTTAGCTGCTTGGCAGCACAATTAAATCACCCAAAGGGATTTTGGGCAGAGAAACTCACTCGTCATCCCTTGCAAAATGGGGGAAGGAGTCCGTCTGGCTGCTGCTGCAGTGCTAGAGAAAAGTCTTGCCTGGCTGGGAGCTCCACAGGATGAACCCCAAAGCACCTCCAAACCAGCAACTGGCAAAAACCACTGCACCCCCAGAGCCACTCATCCTTGCAGGGTTCCAATGCTGCAGGATGTCCCAGGGAAAAGCTGAATGAGAAGCCTGGGGACCACCCTGCAGAGCAGGTCTGATCCTGCTTCTCCCCTAGGAAATGACCCAAAGGGGAGGACAGCCAGGCAGTGGCCTCTGGGTTGCCCTATTTGTGGGATTAATTACTGGCAACTCATTTCCAGTCATTGCTTTCTTGGAAGAGAAAAGTTTGGTGGTGAGATGAAATTAAGACCTTTACTCAGTAAGACATGCAAGATGCCTTTGAAGTAAAGTGCTTGGGCAGCTCTCCTCCCCACCAAAGGGGCTGCTTGTGCGCTTAACATTCAATTACACGCTTAAACCTCTGACTGAATTACACCTAAACCCATTCTGACTGCGCTCAGCCTACATACACTGGGAAGCAGCCCAGCTAGTGCCCTGAATCCCATCACTTCTCTTGCTAATAGCTGGCTGCCACAGACATACTCATTTGCCTGTTGCCTTAAACTCTGCTTTCATCGTTGTCCTTTTTATTTGGGCTGCTAGGAAGTACAGAAATCCCCAGAAGCAACCCAGAGCAGAAACAGCCATAAACACAGCAATTTTATCATTGAACGCTGCAACTCATGGCTCACTGCACTCATCAGCCCCACTGCCTGCAGACCACCACCACGAGAGTTTGAAGAATCACCAAGGACCTTGTGTTACCCACCCAGTTTTGGTTTTTTTTTTTTTTGCAGGCATCATCCTCTGCATGCCTTCTAGGGAAGGAAATCAGCTAGGCTGCCAAGGCAAGGCACTGGCTCTGCTGATACACTGTCCGGGGAAACAGAGTCTGGGCACCCTGGCTGCAAACCCAACCTGTCAGTGACATTGCTCCATCCCAGATGGACCTGAATGGCATAAAAGCTTTTACACTCCCAAGGAGCAGAGTGAATATTTCTGAATGGAGCTGTATTTTACTGCTGTTGGTATTTTTTTTCTGGATGAGTCAGAAACAAGTGGCATGTGGCATTTTCTGCTGCTGTGTGGGTTTGGGTTTTTTTGATTAGCTACATTGATTGTTGATCCTTTTAGACCACCTCAGCCTGGGTTCTCATTTTCAGGAGTCAGTCTTACTGGTATAGTTTATCTTGCCAAAAAAGGTCCTTTTTATCCTCCTGGCAGCAAGCCGGGGATGGGATTAAATTGCTGGTAGCAGTGCTGAGCTTGCCTGATGAGGGGTGTGCAGGAGGCTGTCATCCCAGAGGGGCTGGGCAGCTGGAAGAGCAGGACATTTCCTTCCTGAAATCCAGATGTGGCACAGGACACCCATGTTGGCAGCCAGTCCCTGGCCAAATCACACCCTGCAGATACCTTCCTAACAGGAATGCTCTTCAACCACAATCAAAAAGCAAACAAAACCCAGGCTGAGGAAGAAAAGAGGTGAAAGACCACCCTCCCAGCCCATATAAAAGCTCCCTGGGTACAGCCCTTCTGGGGCTTTCCAGGGACACTGAATTACCACACATCCAGTTAAGTGCATCTCCCCACCCCATGTCACCCTGACACAGTGTGTAAAACTATAGCTGGGCTCAGGTGTTACTGGCTCTCCCCCCGACTGGTTCTTGTCATTAGAACCCCCCCAGAGGATGATGAGCAACCCCGAACCCACAGCAGGGTATCAAGCATCCCCCTGCTACCCAGAGGATAAGGAGATGTTAACCATACCTTGAGAGGAGGATATTGCAATTCTGAGCTCTCCGGCCATCTATGACCGAAAGCTCCTTGACTTTATGTCGAGAACTCAAGGTGTCATCGATAGCATCTTCCTTCTACAGAAAAATAAGGGGAAAAAAAGGAGAAAGAAAATCTTGGAGAAAAGCCATGAAGAAGCAAAGACATTTAGTACTCTCAGCACATAGCAGTGTGCTACACAGCGGGCCCCCATTAATCAGGAATGTCACCACGGGTTACGGGTAAAACTCATCGCCTGTAAATGAAACACAGTAAGTCATTTCATAAACCAGAGCTGGCTTTGAAGCCACTGGTTAGAAATGTAAATATTTTCTCAGACTGGGAAGATTTAAAAATCTGCAAACACAGAGGCGCTGCTGAATAAATAAAGCCAGGCTTTCTTAGCATACATATTTGTGATACTTCATTAAATCCTCACACAAAATATTTCATTACGGGCTGCTGCACACACTCAGCATCACTCTTGTTCTTCACCCCTGCTCCACACATCTGCAGTCGCCCTTCACGCATCAGCCCTCCGGAGCAAGCTAACCAATACAAGCTACCAGACTTGCAAACACAACCTGCAGCATTCGCTGCTCTTTCAGTGAAATTCTCCCTAAGCAAGGGATGTGAAAGCAGGAATTGGCGTGGCATCAGCACCTACATTTCCTAAGCAGCTTAAATTCATTACCCTCAAATGACTAACAGTATATCAAATGGTGGTTGCAGGCAAGTGGGCAGATCTATGTAAGAGCAGTTTTGCAGGGTTGTTGAAGGGGTTCATGTTGCCCCTGGTTTTAATTTACCGTATTGCATGTTTTAGTAAGGTTAATCAGTTAAAAGCTCGCTATTCAATCCTTCTGCAAGGAACACAACCTGGAGTTGCAAGGTCCCACACATTACAGACCTGTGCTAAATGCCTATGAGCGGAGGAGAGCTGGCATGTAGTCACTGCACGGGTTGAGAGTGAGCACAGAAATTCCAAATTCTCACTCTTTTTCTTGTCTGAATGAAAAACACCCAAACAACTATGAGAAGCAAGAAACTGCTGGGACAGGTGGTGTTGAAGGCAAAAGGCAAAAGCAGGTGAAAGAAGGTGAGCCCCAAACCACCTACCACCAGCTGCCCCTCTATGTGCCTTGCTGCTTCTGAGCACAGTGAAACAGCTTCAAGACATAGATATGAGTTTATTAATTTCCATGTTCTGATGAGCAAAAATACCCAGTGGCAGGAGCTTCTCTGCTTTAAGCCACATCTGAAAATTCAGCCCCTGGACTCAGACGTCTTCAATATCTGACCAGACAGCAGAGAGGGCAGCTTCCTGCGGCCTCCCGGCAGCAACTTTCAAGCTGCTGCTCCTGGTGATCTTTGTACCTCTCTGATTTAACCCCCATTTCAGCACACATTAACCCCTCACATCCCCAGCCTCATGCTCATAGGTGTGAGGCCCATGCAGATGCTGGCTTACCTGTCTGGAGTTACCATTCACAAAGAAGTCCTACGGCCATAGCAGAAGCATGGAAAAAGGCAGTAAAAACACATGCAGTTCAGTGATCCCAGCGAAACCAAAAGGAATCAAAGCACAGGCAAGTGGAAGGTGCAACACTGGAGGGCTTGGCAGCACAGGCAGGCACTTGGGGTCTGCCAGCACTGAAATAGAGGCATTGCACATGCAAATATGGTAAGAATTAAGGGATGCACAGAAAGGGAGGACTGATAGGAGAGGGTCCATGTATGGATCCATGTACGGGTCAGGACAAGGTGCTGCTATGCAGGGAGGTGAGGAGGTGCCATGGGAAGAGCTGGGAGGATGCTGGCCAAATTCTGCCACTGCTCTGTGCACGAGTTGGCAAGTGCTGGCCCAAAGGCACAGAAGTGCTCAGCCTGCTGTGCTGGGGAAGAAAATTGCAGTTTTTTGCAAATCTGAACTGAAATGCCAACGTGACTGCCAGGAAAAACAAGGCTTTCGAGTGGAAATAACAAGAGGCTCATCCCAGAGCGAATCTGGTGGCAGCAAAACTTTACCATTTGCTATGGCAATATGTTTCTCCTTGACTTTTCCTCCAAGAGGAAAAATTCTCCTTCTCTAGGGCTCAACTGCCTGGCCAAATGCCACCTCAATGCCCCACTGGCACTGCACTCCTCCAAAGACCTGCTTGACCTGCCATCTCCCCCCACCAGACTGGAAGCACATGCAGCAAAGCCAGGACCACACATGTGCACATGCGCTTGAAGGTTTTCCCTCCTTCTTCCTTGGGCTGCATCTTACTGGTTTTGTGTGCTTGGCTCAAATGCCCAGCCAGCAGGTCCATGATGAGGAGGGATGTTTCAAAGTTACAAAAAAATAGTTGATTTGTTGTTGCTGTTGTTATAGAAGAGAAGGCAGACAGCGAGTGGTGGGGGTAGATGGGCCCAAACGCAGTTAGTTTACAAGGGTTGCTCCCTTCAGCACCTCTGTGCAGAGTGATCCATGTGCCTCATTCAAGTTGGTCACTCCCAACCACAGCCCCATCACTGCAGCCTTTTTAAAGTCAAACCTTGTTTATGCAGGTTTTCCCCTCCCTGACCAGCTGCTGAAACTGGATCACTCCAGGACCCACATGTGGCTTTGGGCATAAGGATGGGAAAAGGCTCCATTAGATACTACTGAACACCCAGGACTGGGGTACTGGCACCCACTGGGGGCTGAGCTGTGCCAACTGCAAGCTCTGGGCTAAAAACCAAAGTGCCAGGGCTTTCCTTGAGCAGAACAAGATGTGCCTGGAGACAAAGATCTGCCAGGAGACAAAGAAGCAACTCCCTCTTTGTCGGAGTATGAACAACTATGGGGTGTGATATGGGTAGCCTGGCACAGCACCAAGCGGTCCCCCACGGCAGCACTGCACCCATTTGTGTAGAAATGTGCTGAAGAGCTACCACAACCATCCCCAGGAGCAGAGCTCCAGCAGTGCCACCACACCAGAGGCACTGCAAGGCAATGGGGACCTGCAGACCCTGAATAAGGACAATTAAGCTGCCAGTGCTGTACTTCAGGGAGTTAGATGAAAACCCATAACCATACAGTTTAGCTGGACTGGCCACTGCAAAGGCAGAACTAACTCCACAGATCAGTCACAGTTGTCAAGGATGCCTCAGAGCAGCCTCATCCCTGCCCCTTTCCCTCACATGAACTATGCTCAGCCTCTGCTGCAGGACAGTGGTGCAAGGAGGAGTAGCTTTAAATCTGCTGTCACCATCTCCACAAACATTCCCCATCCCTGGTGCCCCTGAATCCTGCACAGGTCACACTTGCTTGCACGGAGGAGCTGGAGGCTTTTCTTCTTTCATCCCTTTTTGGGAGATGAATTCTTTCCCAGCTCACTGCTAAGCCCCTGGTTCAACAACACGAATTTTTTCCACTTGGCCCTGAGTCTTTTACATCACTCACTGCAAGATCTGCCAGGACTGCCCCAGCCACGTCACTGCCACTTATCAGTGTCACTTCCAGCCTCCTCCCCCTTGCAAGCTCTCAAAACATCTCCAACAGAGGAGCAGACTTCTGAGTAGCACATTTAAGCCTTGATGACCCTAGACTTGGTTTTCTCCATCACTGCATACAAGTCCTGAAGCAGCTACCCCCAGTCCCACGTCCTCATGCCATAGCCAGGAAATAAGAGCTCCTGCATTTTTTTCTGTTGTAACTAACAAGGCTGGTAAAGGCTGGTATTATGTACAGCTGTGAGGCTGAGCTCTTCTCTGGGGACAGGGACATGTGCACAGCCTCAGCAGGGAGGATGGGGAGGATATGGTCTCTCCTAACAGTACAGGGCAGAGATGCTCCCAGGATGTGCCCCAGGAAGCCCAAAGAGCTCCTGCCCTCCCTGCATGGAAAGGGCCTTTTCCAAGAGCTGGAGAGCCTGCCTTTACCTCTCAGACTGTAACACAGAAAAAGCATTTAAAGAGATACTTAAAATGAAGTACATCATCAAGTCCTGAGTCTGGGCACTACTCAGGGATTCCCAGGCACTATGGTAACAGAAATAACCCAGACCTATCAACAGCAACCCTGCAACAGTTACTTCTGGGGGTCTAGGAACTCTCTGCACCATGCACACCCCTGTACACTGCTCCAAAACCCTTCTGGGACATTGGCTACATCAGTGTACCACCTGGCCGTGAGGTTTTGAAGTGCCAGTTTGCTCGGGGCACAGGCAAGCAGGCAGCCCACGCTGTATCAGCAAGGAAGATATTTTCAGCCAAGGATAGAAGCAGGGAGGAGAAATCCCTGTTACTCCACTGCTTGCTCAGAACAGAACCCAGCTTTTGCTAGAGATCAAAACCACTGCAAATTATTAAGGCATTAGTTCACCGTCTTCCCCCGCAGGGCTGGGCCGTTCCCATGGAGCACTCCCAGCCCCACACTGTGTGTGAAGTGTCCCATGGTGTGTGTGTTATCTCAAGGAGGACAACATCTAACCCTGTGTGCTGGTGTCTTCTCAGCAGCTGTCTGCAGATCTGTGCTGCCAGCAACACTGGGGCACACAGCCAGGCACCCCATCCTCATGCTGGGACCACAAGTGCGGGCACCCTGGGGACTTGCAGGTGAGCAATTGCACACCCTTGGGTCAAGGAGAACGTGTTCCATCGCTTCACCACCACAAACTGGTGCTACCATGAAACCTGGATGAGCCATAAGGAACTCCAGTGTCTGGCTCTCAAAGGAGGCTCAAGCCCCAGCATCATCTCATGGGTGAACTTTCACTTTCTCTTTCCCAAATGTCTTTCCAGATGTTCCCACAGCATCTCAGTACAGGAAGGACATGGACCTGATGGAGCAGGTTCAGAGGAGGGCCATGAAAATGATCAGGGGGTTGGAACAACTCTGCTGAGGGAGCTGGGGTTATTCAACCTGGAAAAGAGAAGGCTCTGAGCAGAGCTAGTAGCAGCCTTCCAGTACCTGAAGGGGGCCTACAAGAAGGATGGAGAGAGACTGTTTACAAAGGCCTGTGGTGATAGGACAAGAGGGGATGGCTTCAAAACAGAGAAGAGCAGATTTAGATTGGGTGTTAGGAACAAGTTCTACACCATGAGAGTAGTGGAACACTGGAACAGGCCACCCAGGAAGGTGGTTGGGATCCCACCCCTGGTGATATTCTATTCTATCTTCTGTCAGCCCCATGCCAGTCCCTGGCTGCCACATAGAGCTACTTTTTAGTCTAAAAAAAGCTCATGTCACAAGCACTCCTTGCAGTATCTACCCCTTCTGCTGGCCCTGAATCCAACCAGCTACTTCACCCAGCAGGACCTCGGCCAAGCCAAATTATTTTTACATTCCTGTCTGGCACTAATCCGCAACACACCAGGTGATTCATGGACTCAGGCAGGCAAGCCAGAGGGCAAACCACCCCACTGACACACCAGGTTTCTATTCTTGCTTCCCCTCCCTTTCCATCTCATCTGCAGACGTGCCCTTCAGTAGGCATGAGTCAAGCTCCAAAAGCGCCGAGGGGAAGAGCCAGCATTGTGGTCACCTATTCCCAAAACACACTGGGGTACCACATACTTCTCGTGGGTTACTCTTGGTATTTGTTCTACTCAAATCCACCCTGATCTTTCCCTCAAGTAGCCTCTGGAAGAGACTAAACTCTCACATTGCCTAAGGAGCTTATGTGTCGCATCCACTCCTTTCTGGCACTGTCCCTGTGCCTGAGCCTGGCAAGCGCAGGACAGTCCTCTCCTCCCAGCCACACAGACAGACATTCAGCAGGTGACAGTAGTGAAACACTGGAACAGGTTGCCCAGAGATGTGGTGGAGGCCCCATCCCTGGAGCCATTCAAGTCAAACTTGATGAGGCCCTGAGCAACCTGATCTAGTTAAAGATGTCCCTGCTCACTGCATGGGGGCTGGACAAGATGACCTTTGAGGGTCCCTTCCAACCTGGTACCTTCTATGATTGTATGATTCTATGAACATGACTTTTTCAGCCTCTCTCCTTGCTTTTTCTCCTGCTTTGTTGAAAAAATCATTGCTTTTGCCCATAGTGGTCCTGCCTGGGGTAAAACAAGTGTTTAATTTTCTTTGTGTGCTTTGATGCCTTCCAAACTGGGGCCATATTGCTTCAGCAGGAGATTAAAAAGCAGAGACTTGTGACTGCAGTGTCATTATTTTGGTTTGGGATTTGCTTTTTTGTTCAAAGCTCACATTTTGCTCTGGGCTCACTACAAAAATAAAAGTAGAGATCCACCCATGGTAGATGTGGGCAGAACTTAGTCCTTCTTGGCCAGAGAGGGACAGAAATTTTCCACCCAATACAGAGACACGAAGCAGTTGCTGTTAAGAGCAATCCAAAAATATTACCCAACTGTGGCCACATCTGGGGGCTGTTTTAATACCTTCTCTGTCTCATTTTTGGTTTTGTTTTCTTTTATGGTGATCCATCTTCACAACACACGTGGGCAGGTGCGTGGGCCAGGGCAAAACCAGGCACATCAAGCCCTGAATGGCCACTTCAACACAAAGGCACCAGAATGTGGATGAGAGAACAAAGCAGACCAAGTTATCTGGCAAACATGGTGTTGGGATGATATAATGAGGAGATGTGTTTGGAGACCACAAGTGAAACCGTGTGATCCCATAAGGGCAGTGCCTTGCCCAGACCCCTGCCTGCACCCCAGGCCAGCCCTTACCTGCTGTCTTTGGTAGGCAGAAAATGTCCTTTCCAGGTCTTCGAGGTCCAGGACTTTGAACACTTTTGCATCATCTATGTCGGTCCACACGGTTCCTGCCAGCTTATTCTGCAAGATAGAAGGAGCATTGCAGGTTGATGGCCCCCTGCCCACCTGCCCTCACATCATCAGGTGGCCATCTGCTATCTCTGTTTTCACTGCCAAAATTATTGCTTAGCTTACCTCTGGCAGCTTGGACCAGTTGAAGGACTTGAGGGCATTTGTTGGCTGTGGGATGCTCTTCTTCTTGAGGGTGAAGCCCAGAGGTGCTCCAGGGGGAGGCATCACCCCATCCAGGGGTGGAGGACCAGGGGGAGGTGGGGGACCACCTGGAGGGGGTGGTGGCGGGGGAGGAGGTGGGGGACATCCTCCTGGGGGTGGCAGTGGTGGTGGAGGAGGAAGAAGTGATCCAGGAACTGGAGAAGGCAAAGGGCCGCCAGGAGCTCCTGGTGGCAAGGGAGGCCCTCCAGGGCCAGCAGCACAGATTGCCCTCTGGGAGAGAAAGAAGAAGGGGGACTGGTCATACAGAGCTGGGGGACACCACCCAAGAATCTTGCCCATGCTGATGTTTAATTTTTTTGGATAAAATTTAACCAGCATAGGAAGCACTCAAAGGCTTCACCACTTCTGACTGAGATCTGATGCAGCTGGAGAGGCAAAATCACACCATCATGAGGGACAGACATCTTGGTGGTTCACCCAACAAGGACCTTTCTCAGCCTCCCATGCAGCTCAGTCTCCAGAAATCACCCCATGGTGTTTGCAGGGGGTTTTGGACAGGGCAACAATGGGAAAGAGGTTCAGAGCCTCACCCTGCTCATCTCGTGGAGCTGTGCTGTGAGATCTGCCACCTGCTGCTTGACCTGCTTGTGCTCGCTGGACTCCTTCTCCAGCTTCTCCTTCATCTTGTTCAGCGTCTGCATCATTTCTTCCTTCTCCTGGGCCTTGGCATCACACTCGCGCTCCTTTTTCTCCAGCTTCTGCTGAAGCTCAGTGTGCTCTGAAACAGCCCCAGGAGACCACTTCTGAGTAACAATCACTCCCCTTTGGCAAATGGCATCACACAGGAGACTAAACCCCCACGCTGCCCTGCAAAGAAGCTGTGGATTTCAGAAAAGGGAGCACGTGCTGTGCCTTAATTCCCTGGCCTGGGCCTCCCTGTGAAAACATGAATATCTGCTGTGCCCATTTCTCCTGTAAGCCCCACAGTGTGGTATCTCAGCCACTCAACAAAGCCTGAAGCGTTTATCCAGCCACATACACCTACATGTTCTCTGTTTAGCTCACCATGAGCACTAAGGTTAAAGTGACCACCACAGATCTCCCCACTGCTCACCTTTTCGCATTTTTTCTGCTTGTTCTTTCCACTGTTTCACTTCATTTTCATTGACTAACCTAAAAGAAAAAGACACATAGCATGTGAGACAATCCTATTGCAGTAAATAAGTGACCATCACTACCAAGAAACAAGCCTGGGCAGGGGGATTTAGAATTATAGAATGCACTGGGTTGGAAGGGACCCTTGAAGGTGATCTTGTTCAACCCCCCCTGCAGCGAGCAGGGACATCTCCAACTAGATCAGGTTGCTCAGGGCCCCATGAAGTTTTGACCTTGAAGGCTCCGAAACTGGTTATTTCCAACATCTCCACTCTGCCTCCCCTCAGTAGGGTTTTGGAGGCTGGGATGCAGCATTTTCTCAACAGTTCCAGGGATGCTGGCTTATCCAGCTGAGAAGCAGTCACCCAACCAGGTGACGGTAAATGAAGAATAAGTAAGAGAGACAGCAGCCGGGAGAAACACCTCACTAGGGACACAGAGGCTGAGCTGCACGTTGTACTTAAGAGGTCAAAATGATATCAGAGCAGGAGGCACCAAAGCCACAGCAGCCCATGTTGCTGCTGCTCAACATCCAGCCCCAAGATAGGCAGCTGAGCACTTACATTCGGACAACGTTTTTAATATTGAAGTTTTCCAGGGGAGTGGCATCGGGGTCCTGCCCTTTGTCACTCTGGATGACAATCTGCTGCACGATCCTGTCCAGCAGCAGCCAGTACTGCACAGTGTTGCCGCTTCGTTTATCTGGAGGGGAAGAAGGAGACAGGTCGAGTGGAGCAGCAGGGAGATTGCTGCCACCTATGTGGAGGAGATGTGGACTGCCAAGTCCCCAGCAGCCTGGGTTTCCCCCAGGACTCACAAGGCATTTGGAGACAGTGGTGCAGGATAGACATAAAGTGCGGGTATGCCTCGGTGTGCGTCAGCCTCTTCCTCGTCAGCTCAAACATCTGAGTCGCACTTTTCGTGTCGATGTGGACCTGCAGACAGGAGCAAAGCCAGATCAGGCCATTGGGCTGGTGATGGCACTCCCTGTTTCCCAAGTCTCAGCTCCAAACCCCACAGGCCATCTGATGGACAGATAAGCCCCACTGCCCTGCAAGGGGCAAACAGTGCTGGTCAGCAGCTAGAGAAGAGGGAAGAAGCAAGCTGTAGGATGGAGGGTACATTGGAGCTGAGCAAGAGAAGACAGATTACCAGTCTCCAAATTCTATTGAAAAAAACACCGTTCATCCCGAGCCATGTAGGTGCTTTTAAAAGGAACCATGATATTGAGTGCCAGTGCCTGCATCAGCACCACTTATACTCACCAGCTCAAATCTTTTGGCAAATTCCAGTTCGTCTTCATTTCTAAGCATTTCGAAAAAATCTAAGTGGCTGAGGAAGGAAAGGGGAAAAAAACCAAGACTGTTAGAAGCAGATGCAAATGTGACTATTAACAAATAGAAGACAGCCAGCCTGGCAGTAGCCCAGCGACAAGGAGGACTTAAAACATCAACTGGATCTTCAGTCTTGAGTCATTACAGCCTATCCAAGAAGCCTTTCCAGATGAGAAGAGGAGGAGGAGGAGGAGGAGGAGGGATGGCAGTATCCCAAACCCCCAGTGGGGAAACTTCCCAGCTCAATCCTACATTAGAGTGCAGCAAAACCATGCCAGGGTTTTCCTCTCCTTCCCTAGCCATAGCGAAGAATTTCATCAAAAGGGGCAAGTTTAGACCCAGCTGCTTTCCCCAAAGGCCAAGTCCAGAAATCAGACAGCAAAGGTGCAAGGCAAAGGCAAAAACAACCAGTGGACTCCAGGTCACTACTCACCGGTCAAGGGTTGAATTTTCATGCTCTCTTAGCTTATCAATGACTGGCTGGATCCCAAGCATGAGAAACTCATATCTCAGATGGAGTCTGAAATCCAGGCTTTCCTGCAAGAGACGGTTGTGGGGTCAACACGTGCATGTCCTCAGCAAGCGTCTTGAAATAAAATGCACCAAACACCTCCCTCTCCAAGAGCCCTGGTGCTCACCACGCCTGCCCCCTGGCTCAGGACTGCATTGATGAAGGACATGATGGCTGTCTTGAGGCTCACTTCATCTCGATACCTCCCCGTGCTCTTGTCCAAGTCATTGATCAGCGTCTGCCAAATACATATCATTAGTTAACACCCAGTGACAGGCCCAATGCTGCA
Source organism: Indicator indicator (assembly GCF_027791375.1). Lineage (NCBI taxonomy): Eukaryota > Metazoa > Chordata > Aves > Piciformes > Indicatoridae > Indicator > Indicator indicator. The sequence goes on from NC_072013.1 coordinate 29,864,175, forward strand.
CAAATGGCCAGGGAACACAAGCAGGAACAACTCCTACTGTTGATGGTCCATCAGCTGCTGCCTGCTGTAACACAGCCCACTCCAGCACCTGTTTTTGGCTAACATCAGCCCACCCAGATGTGCTGCAGCCTTGCAGAGCTGTGGTCCCAGAGACCTTGCCCATTTTGGTGGGGGAAATACTGCCTTAAATAACTGGTTCTTCACTCTCTGCTCAGCTGCAGATCTCATTGGATGTGGTTCTGGGGTAATTCCCAGAGGGTCTAAGTTGCAAACAGCCAGAACAGATCATTTGTGACCAGAATTTAGAGATCCAGGAGGAAATGGTAAGGGTGAATTTTGGGAGCCGAGGGGCAAGTAGAGCCCCACCTACCTGAAAACGAGTCCGTTCACTGGCGTATTTCTGGTAGTGCAGCATCGCCTCGAGTACCTTTTTGTGGCCCCCAGGAACCAGGCACACAGCGCCCATGATTTCCAGCACTGCCACCTTCGTCTTAATGTTCTCAGTGCTCAGACTCTGAGCGATTACATTAATGCTCTCCGAATGGGCCAGGACGTGAGCCCGGCCCAGGGAGTTGTTCATTAGTGCTTTTATACATCCAATGAGCGAGGTATGTATCCGAGACTCTGCTGTCTCATAGTCCATGCTTTTCAGAAAGTTCAGAATACACGACAAACCATCCAGGTCGATGAATCGGGTTACAAACCTGTCACAAAGAGGGAGTTTAGCTTATAACAAAAGCTAAAAGACTTTATTACCCACAAACAGAGCTGATTTGGCTGTTGCTGTAAATCCAGGACCTTCTCATGTATTTTTATCCTGGACTTTGAAGAACAGAAGGCCCGCAGGATTCCTGCAATCCAGACAGGGATGGGGTTCCAAAAATCAGTTTAGTCAGTGACCAGTAGTGTTGGCAACCAGGCATCAACTGCTCAAGGTTATTTGGAAGAGGACCAGCTTAGCCAACCACCAGCACAAGCCCCAAGGTAGAGGTTATAGCAGTTTGCAGCCACACTGCTGCAAAACCTTCCTAGTCTCCAACCTGAGTCTTAAAACCTACTTGCTTGGGACCAGTTTTGCACCAGACTCGAAGAAGCTCCCAAGGCTTGGGAGTCACCTTCTTATGAGCCACAGACACTCCAATGTCAACCAAGCCTACGTCCATGATGACTGTCAGACTTTCTGCTTCTTGCCTCATCATACACATGCCTCTCCTCCCTTAGGAATATCTCACCAATTTTAAGAGATTTCTGATTTTTATGATTTATAATATCACTAAACACAAAGCAGACAGCAAGTACACGGCAGTGCCCCAGGCAGATTCACTAGAGCAGGCAGACACAACGCTGCTCAGGCGTTTTGGGACCTCTCTGCCCAGCGCCATCCAGGCTGGGTGTATTCTGGATTGGTGGAAGGCATGGGCTTGGAAAGCAAATGCATCAAGAACATCCCAGCACTGGGATAATTTTAATTTGAAACAAGCCATGCTGATGCACAGCAACCAAAGGGATAATTGCATGCTGAAGGAAAACTGATTTCTCTGCTTCAAAGCCTGCTCTTCTTACAGCCAGAGTCAACAGGAAACCAATGTTCACTTCCCTTGGAGCAAGATCAGGTCCAACAGGTATCATTGTCTACAAAGCCTGCTGGATCCTTCTCACTTCCAGTGAGACAGGCTCACAAACCACTCTCAAGGACTTTGGAAAGTTTCATGGCTGAGTACCAGTTCTGCTCCCAGGAGACTGCGGGAAGGCAGCACCCAAGATCTCCAGATTCCATGGAAACTGGGTGCTCACCCTCAACCCTGGGAATTTCTGACCAAGTACCATCACTAGAACCATTGCAAAAGAGAAACAGAAGACAAGAATGCAATTACAGGCAGTAACTGTTTCTTCCATAACCAGACCAGGTCACAAAACATTTTCCCATCAGAAAATGTCGACCCGCGGCATCTTAAAGGTTTTGCAGATGTGTGCATGCAGACTCCAGAGAAATCAAATTTAGGAAAAACTACAGACATTTAGAGAATCCCATCCTTTCCTTATCTTCCCCATCAAAACCTCGTGACAGCACCTTTTATTTTTTTTTCTTTTGCATTTCATAAAAGCCTGAAGATGTATGTGATTTTATTCCTTTAAAAAGTATGAGAGAAGTTAAAATTGAAACAAAGGGTCTGGTTAACAAACAAAAATCGGAATTTTTTTTTCCTAGATTCAGTTTGGAAGGACATTTTACATTCTGTTCCAATGAGAACAAAAGCAATTTTAAAACAAAAAAACACCCACAAAAACAAAACAAAACAAAAATTTAAAAAAAAGTTGCCTGATTTGCTTGAGCAGATATGAAAGTCCTGGTGGCTCTCAGCCACCAAAAGGACGGAGGTAAAGGAATAAAATGACAGGAGGTGAATCAAAAAAAGCAAGTGGTGTTTCAGGGTCCTTGCCTCCCTTGTCCTGAGGACACCCCATTTATATTTCTATTTAACCCCCTCCCTGCCAGAGGACATGAATCAAGAGCCACGACGGCAGCTATCAAGCCAGAAACAGAAGGGAATTGCCTCATTGGTTTGGTCCGCAGTGCAGTCTTCAAACTTTCAATTGTTTTATTTCTCTCCTCCTCGTCTTCCTTTTCCAAAGCGATCAGCGATTTCCTCTGTGGAAGGAGAAAGGTAGATGTGAGAGGGAGGTTTCCCCATGAAGCTGGTGGCCAAGAAGCAGGAGTGCCTGCTGCCTATTGTTCAAAACTGTGGGGACCTTAAAATCCAAGCCGTGGGAAGCTGGGATGCTAAATTGACTCTGCAAGTCTAGATCCTTATGGTGGGTTGGGGACAGTGGCTGTGTCCACAGGATGCTCTTGGCATCTCCCACACTGGGTTCTGCTATCAGTCTGGCACTGGGGGCTGAGACTTGGGCTACCATGGCTCTTCTTGGGTAGAGCATGCACAGGGTACAGATAGCTGTCCCCAGCTCACGAAACCAAGGCCACAGCTACAGCAACACCCTAGGTAAGTTATGCATCATCTGATCGCACTAGGTCCTCAGAGGTCTCAAAGTCCTGCCAGCACCAGCCAAGGCAAAAGAAAAGGAGGGAGAAAGTGTCCCTGCAGATACAGAGCTGTGCTGATCCCCACATTTAACCCAGCTCTGCTTTGGCAATGAGTCAGGAGATCAAAGCCACCCTCCAGGCATCTGGCCGGCTTTGATCACAAGCTCTGCTCATGCTCAGGGCTTCAACCAGCTGGCAGCCCATGGCCCGCCCTGGGCATTCCTGCCTTCCCAGAGAGGAGCAGCACATTCCCTTCTGGCTTGCAGACCCCTGATTCCTCCCTCCATCCTCACTCCCCCACCTTTCTTGTCACCCTGTTCCCATGAAGGCAGGGCAAAGGGGAAGGAAAAAAAAAAAAAGAAAAATGCTTCTTTTTTATTTTCCATGCTGCTCCCATACCTAGTGCAGTGGCCATGAACCTTGGCACCTTCAGCCTCAAAAGGCAAGAGTGAGGGGCTCTGAACTGTGCAGCCTTGCAGGAAATAAACTGTATTTCCGACCAAAAAGAGAGCGATTTCTGTCTCACCCAGCAGGATGTCAACAAGAAATATTTAATAAAATTACATCTGAACACGTTGGCAGCTCATGGGGGAGCACCCAGAGCCATGGCAGCTGCATCAGCCCTTGTGGGATGGACAACCAGCAGTGCTGCGTTTTGCCATGGTCCCTCAGTGCAGGAGGGTGTCCTGGGTACAAGCCAGCAGCAGTCAAAGGGGATCTGTACAGCCTGATGGCTTTGTGCTGAAAGCTGCTGTTTGCTTTCCACCTCACAGCCTTCCAGCCTGGGCTCAGATGAAATTCCCAGTGTGCTGCAGAGAGTATCTCCATTCTGCAGGTGTATCGATAGTCTAACAGGCCATACTGCCTCTGTAAACAACAGCAGTCACCCTCTTAGCTACAACTCTGCCTGTGCTGCAGACTGTCACTGCTGATCCACTGCCACATTCAAGGTTAACAATCACCAAAGCTTTGGCTGAATACTTACAGCAGCCATGGAATTCAGCTGGTCAATATAAAACTCTGGCCAGCTAGTGGCTCCTTTATTTTCTTCCTGGTCCTGGAGAGGAGAATAAAAGTGAAACAAAGACAGCAGATAAGTAGAAATAGCATTTTCAGAACCCATGCCCCTCATGACCAACCACCTGTGAAGTGTCCTTGAGCTCTTGCATTACTTTATATTAATACAAGCACGACTTTCCACATTCTGAGCTCTCCAGCAACAGTTCCAGCTATGAGAACATCACCTGATTTATTGAACTAGCAGATTTTATATACCAGCTATGTTACACCATCTGCCTGTGACCAAACTCTGCCCCAGTGATACTGCATCAGTTGTGGTTATCAGCTTTGGAGAAACCACACTGAAATTATACATCCAGAGTTCTCTTGTACCAACTCTGCAGTACCCTTGAAGTTTTGGCTGTACAGCCTTGATGAATGTGCTTTGGGGGAAGAAAAAGAGTCTTTTACAAGTAATCAAGAGTGAATAAATGTGACATGAACTAGGCTCCACTCTTGGAGTGGGACCATAGTTTACCAACATCGTAAGAGAGACTCCAGGCACAACAGACGACTCCTCTGGGGACTTCATTAGTTGTTAGGGAGGAATATGTACCTAGCAATGTCCCCTGTTAAAGCATGTCACACCTGGGCCCATGATCTATGACACTGAATGATGTACAGTCTCATTTCATCATCCTGATCTACAATACCCTGGTATCTGGTAGGACTCACAAGGTTACAGAATCACAGAAAGGTGAGGGTTAGAAGGGACCTCTGGAGATCACCTAGTCCAACACCCCTACCAGAGCAGGTTCACTGCATTGCATCCAGGTGGATTTTGAATGACTCCAGAGATGGAAACTCGGCCACTTCTCTGGGCACCCTGTTCCAGTTCTCTACCACCCCGAAAGCAATGAAGTTGTGCCTCATGTTTAGATGGAACTTCTTATGTTCAAGTTCATGCCTGTCACTTCTTGTCCTGTCACTGTAGGACATGACTGAAAAACCTCTGTGCCCAGCTCAGATAATTTATGCTGCATGTCTCCAGGAACTGCTTGGAGCAAGTAGGCAGATTTTTAGGCAATACTTCAAGATCAACCCTTTTCTCCCCAGAGTTTTCCTAAAATGTTCTACAAAAAGAAGAAAAAGGCTTCACAGCAGAAATGCCACAAAGAACTAGATGTAGAGTTAACCAGTAGTACACAAATCCCAGGATTCTTTCCTTACTAACCATCCTGAGATCACAGCCTGATTTGCATGCACAACTTTGTCCCCTCCCTAACTTGAAGAGCTGTTTGCCTGTGACGGTGGGAGCTCTCCTCCCACATCCATGCATGCCGACAACCACCAATCCTCTGGCTGATTTCAGGAAGCCCAAGGAGCCCAAATATTTATCACGGTCAAGAGGCATATGTGGGAAACGTTTGTGTATCTGAACTTCCCAAGCTGAAGCTTGCCGATGTGAGAGAACGTGGGAGTCCACACTAGGTAATTTGGACAGCATTTAGTTCCCACATGAGCAATGCAGCCCATGCCCACAGACTTGACCCTTTGCCATTTCTCAGGATGGGGATAAAAGAAGTTTGGAAGCAATAAGTGACCTGACAAATCCTCTGGCATCTCCTGTGATATGCTGAAAGCCAAAAGAAGCTGCTCACCCATCCTCATGGCCATGTCCAGCCATCTCCAACCTGCCCTGATCCAGCCTGGCAGCAACCAGAACATCTCGAGCAGCTCTCCATGCTGTCTGCCCATGCCCTTGGCCAGGCTGGCTGCTGACAGATGCACATTTTTTTCCTAATCTTCTACAGATCTGGTCAAGTTTAAAGCAAATAAAAAAAACTTTGCTGAGCAAGACTACATTTAGCACTTTTTGTCCTCTGTTTAATACTTTGGGTTGTTCTTCCCTCCTTCTGCCAAGAGCCAAGGTTTTGGATAAAACTCTTGAATCACCTGCTTTTCATATTATTTTTTTAACCCAAGCAAGAATCAGCAGAAAGCAAGAATTCTTCTGAGACAAAAGAACTGAAAGTGTCCTACCCATGCAGGGCCAAATCTAACAAACCTGAAGGAGGTCCCACCACCTGCTTCTGCATGGATGGAAGACCATTCAAAATCATTCTCTGACAATTAGATTTTGCCAGCAATGAGCAAACTTGTCCCCATCCTTTCTTTAAAAAAGAGATGTTCATCTGCTGGCTGAGCATACAACACCCAGACTGATAAGGAGAGAAAGGGAGGAGTTTGGTCTTCTTGTAGGTACAAAAACCAGAATGTGCTGGATTCTCTTCACTTTACCTTCTCTCAAAAACTTGTCTCTAGCAAAGACAAGAGGACAGAGGGGTAGAGAGACCTCTCACCATTCTCCTACCATCCACTGGCAAGCAGACTCAGTGAAACGATCCTCTCCAAATAACTCAGGGACCATCCTGCTGCATTTCTGGTCACATCTGGGACCACATGCAGAGACGTGACACCTGTCAGCATCAAACCTGCCCACCTAAAGCCATGGCCACAAGGAGGTTTCTGCTACAGTGGAGGAAACACAATGCCTTCCCAAAGGGCTGGGAAAAGGACACCCATCTGTAGTTGTGTGGTCAGTCAGATCACAGGTGTCCAGATGCATCCAGTTGCAAGATTTGGGCAAGGAACAAGATCAGTGCTGAAAAACACAGTGGGAAGGCAGCAGATCTGGCTCATCCCATACCCCAGGACCTTCCTGGCTGGTATGAACACCTGCAAGGCAGGCAGGGATCTGGACCTGCTGCTCATTTAGGGCTGAAAAGAAGCAGTGGAGCAAAACAATAAAGGTCTCAGGGGGCAGAGGGGAGGCTGAACAACAAAATTGGCTAAACTGCTCATTTATAATTAACGTGCTGCATTATAAATATTTCCCTTTGCTCTGCTCCCTCAGGCTCTTACATTTCCTCCCTGAAACCCCCAATTTAGACAGCACTCTCAATTAAGTGCAGCAGAACCTCATTAATTTAGATGAGCAGCCGGGCAGGCTCATCGGAAAGCAGCTTCCCAGGCAAAGGGGGACTGCACAATAAAGTAGGCAAAGATCAGGGCATGGGCTTCCCTCGGCTCACTGCAGGATGTAGCTCAGTGGTAATTACTGCAGCTAATGGTCTACAGTACACTGATAAATGTCCTTTAGTGCATGGTGGTGGTAAAGAAATCTCCCAACAAAGCAACAAGCCCGGAGGGAAATGACTCACAAGGCTTTGCTTTGAGGCAGGAGGAGGAAAGAACCTCTCCAGGCACCACATGTTGAAAGGGTGAACTTGTAAAATGGTTTACCAGCACCCAGTGTGGGTTTTGGGGATGTGAGTTTTGCAGCTCGCCTTTGCCAGTGTCAGCTCTCCAGGATGCTCCATCACATCCTGCCTGGCTGGCTTCAGGGACACAAACATCTCCCAGTGTCTTCTTCTCTGAGCTATATTTAGGTCTTTGCTGTGTTCACTCTCTTCTCAGGAAGCAGAGAAGTGAGAGCTGATCCAAACCCCGCTGACAGCCCAGTGCAGTGCTGCTCCTTACTACAAGCTGCTCTTTTAGAGGCAAGCTGATGGCTGTAATTGCAGAGTGCAGAGTAATTGCTGGGCATCTCTTCTTATCTGTAACATCTGCTTCAACATCCCTCACCGTTCTCCAGGAAACACCCCTAATGGACACATGATTTGCAAAACTTAGGAAACACCAAAGCTGTGCAGTCAAAGGCAATCTTTACCCTGTCCTCTCCTTCATTTCCAACCCACTCCCCCCAACACCCACTGTTTCCTTCCAGGGAACTGGCAAAAATACAAATCACATCAGCTGCAGCCCCAGCACCACTGTGCCCTCTCCTTGCCTCTGCTGTCCCCTCTCCTTGCTTCTGCTGTCTCTCTGCCTCCAGGCTCCATGCATGGGGCTGATGGATACTGCACTGCGCTGTTTCACACCATGGTGACAATGGTGTGGGGGTTACACGGTGCTGAATGCCAAAGGGAAAGCAGCACCCAGTCAAGCTGCCTCATTAGCAGAGCTTTTCCAAGCTAGGATCACCAACCTGCCAGTTCCAACCTTCCTTTTGCTCTTCCTGGGGAAATTTCACACTCCCCAGCCCTGGTGATAAGCCTGATGCTTGCAGAGCCTGTGTGTCAGGAGGTGATGGCTCAGCCAGCGGTGACTTGAAAACAGTTCACAGGTTGGTCTTGGCTGTGTTTGTGCACCATTATTTACACCTAGGTGGTGCATCTCCATGAACTCCTGCCTGTCTGACCTCCAGGAATGCAGCTGTCAGGAGCAATGCACCCTCCTACTCACAGCATGTCTCTATGGCAGTGAGGAGCAAGTATCTTCATGAACTCCTGACCTCCAGGAATCTGCATTCTTGGAGCATGCCAGGAGCAATGCACTCTCCTGCTCACAGTGTGTCCCTCTCACAGTGTGGGGAAAGCTTCCTGTGAAGATCCTCTGTGTTTTCTTACAGCCAAGTCAAGCTTCCAGCAATTCCTTTCAGAGGTCCAGCCTCTGGGTGATGTCTCTGATCCAGCAGCCTCCTTCCTGCAGCTTACAGTGGTAGTGACAGATCCCAAGCTGCTCAATGGGCCTCAGAGGACAGCTGCTGGATTCTCTACCCACTTGATGTCCAATGCACCAGGTTAGAACCTTCAAAGTGAAAGGACTGGCTTGCAGTAGCCAGCTCCAAGCAAAACCTGGAGAGGCTTTTAGTGACACTGCTTGTGACTCTGATGGTTCACCTCCCTCTTGGTACCACTTGCAAGACTGGTCTGCCCCAGGAGAACTTCACACCAGGAAAGTTCCAGAAAGGGGTTAAAAACCCCACCTTCTTCAATTAGTACCTGCTGCAAACCCAGAAGCAAGTCCCTTAATTTTTAAGCATACTCCTGATTGCATTTTTATTTTGCACAGCGTTCCTCACCCCTCCTTGCCACCCCATAATGGCCAAACAAGGGAAAGCTGGCAGCGGCTCACAGTCCATCATGTTTCGGATGCCCTCCCTCCCTTCCCACCATGGATGATCCACCTGGTTGCTGTCTGTAAGGTCAAAAAAGTAGCAGACAGCAGAGTGGATTGGCTTTAAAACCGACAGGTCTGCAGCCTGCAGGGGAGCTTTCAATCCAGCCCAGCTCTGCTGACATGGCTGAGTCATTGCCAGGTGTGTGCTGGTGGAAGTTTTGGCCCAGTGAAGCCCTCTGGGTCTTCAGCTGCTCGGCTCTTCCAGATATCCCTGCAACAAAAGCTAAATGACACAGCTAAAGCTACTTTCCCATGAAGTGATGTTGCAAAGGGCTGTAATTTCATCAGATTCTTCCCCGAGTTGGGATCTTGGGGTCCCAGACCACTCTGGTTTTCCATACACTAATACTTCCTAAACCCTTCCCTTTACAAACACACCCAAGTCCTTCTACGCTTTTCCCAGCATATATTTGCTCCCCATAAGTGAATATAGCATGAGCAGATGCCTTTCGTAGTCAGCTGGTTCATTGTTTGAAAAGCTTTGCTTTAAAATCCAAAAAGATTGTTAACAGATGCATTTTTTGGCGAGAGAAGGAAAAAACCCTCACTTAAACAAAAGCGTGTTGTAATTGGAACTAAAAGGGGAATTACCTTTAAAGATAAAACACTATAAACATTTCCTGTTGAAGAACACCCCCAGCTATCCAAACAGCCTATATTTCTCTCAGTCAGCCCAAGAAAATGACACCTGAGATGATATTTCAACCTGCTGCTCCAATAACCTCAGGTATATTCGGATGCTCAGGAGCCATGAAACATTTCTCATCCATCTCAGCTGACCCAGGAGCACAGCAAAACACCAAGATGTTTTTAACTCCTTCCTTTACATGCCATCTTTGTCATCTTTTATTCTTAGTTCTGCTACTGCAGCTTTTTGCATGATTTTTTTTTTTTAATAATTGGTGTTTTTTAAATAAAGGAAGTAGATGGAAACACAAGCCCCCTGAACAACCTGCTGGACTGAGCTATAAGTGGAAGAGTGAACTGGAAAGTGAAGCTCTCTGGAGTGACCGGGTGGAAGGCACAGATGGAGAGGAAAAAGGCTGTCTGGCTAGGAAAAATAGTAGTGCTGGAAAGCCACCACTCATTTCCTTATTCGTCACATTTTTTCCCATTCTCCCTTTGCAAATACACCATTGCTGCCTTCTAATGCAAAAGGATCCTGGTTTCATATCTGATGTCTGATGAAATTTCAGATGTAAGCATTGCTTGCCAGGGACAGCTTAAGACTGCGGAGAGCTATGCACCTAGTGTTAGTGATGCCAAGGGGTTTTCAACACAAGATTAAAGAATGCAGCATCACTTGGCATCCATGCAGGTCATTTTTCCCCTACCCAAGCTTTAGAGATGCTCAGCTCTGCTGAGTGAAAAAGCAGGGGGGCAGCGCCAGACCCTGCATTTGCATGAACTGGCTTTTGGTACCACCCAGTTATTTACACTGAGTTTCTGCCTGAACATCCCTTATCCACCTCTATTTTAAGGCTCATAAAAATTCCCCAGTGAGCTGCTTTAATAGCTTGACGTTATGTACATTGGCTGACCGGAGCCAAACCTCCTGCAATTAAGAGGTGCTGCAGACTAAGCATAAAGTGTTAATTATTAACTCCCGTTGGAGTGTGGCCTCCTGAGAAAGGCCATCCTGAGTCACCCTTTTCCGCTGAAGCAAACCCGCAGCCAAAGAAACAAAGCTGGAAATCCTCCTGCTTCCTCCCTGCACTTCCGAGCAATATCCTCTCCTGGAGAGCTGGGCCGGCAGGGAGTGAAATATTTTGGGATGAGGTATGAAACGACTCATCATCCAGAAATACCACTTCTAAAAGCAGATTTCATCCCGCTGTTAATGGATCCCCACCTTCACATTTCTCTGCTTTATTACAGCCTTTTGAGTGGGTGACTTCAGTTCCTGCTTGGATTGCTGCTGACAGACTTGCAAACCCCCCATTCCAAGATGCATTTTATCTCACTGCCTGCCCCACTCCACCCCACCCTACCCCATCATCCCATAGTGATGCAGGTGGGATTGGACCATGAGGAATTCATCTAGTGCAACCCCCTGCTCTGAGAAGGGTCAGGGCTGGGACCAAACCCAGCGTCTCCATGGTCAGAGAATCAGGGAGGACAAAACATCCATTCTGCCAAGCTGGTGCTATGGGCTGGGATAAGAACAGCTGCTTGCAGAGCAGAGAAACCAGGATACAGAGCTGTAGGGCAGGGAAAAATATTCCAGGGAAGGAAATACCACCCTTACTTCCTTCAAAAAGCACTGACAAGGCCAGGTGTTGCCAAGTCCCTTTCCAGGAAGAGCCAGCACAATAATGTCTCATTTTGGAACCCTTTTACCAAATCTTACCTATAATGGGAGTATATAAACGTGCAACAACTGTGATACACTCTGCAGAACCGAGTATGACTAGCAATGCCGATGGCAAAGCAAAGGTGCCAGAGATGGCACAGGGCAGCAGGAAACATGCTGAAAGGACAGATAGTCAGATGTTTTCCATGCAGCACACACCTTTGCTGTTGGTGGAGGCAGGGGAATGCCCTGGCTGTGCAGACTACAGCCACAGTGCAAGATATTTTGGAGCCCAGTAAGGCTGATTTTAGAGAAAACTCCCCAGGGAGAAGGCTGGGTAGTGTTTTTGTCCCAGCTTGCACTGCTTTTTCAAAGTAGAGCTTGTTGCAACTGGTCTCTGTGATTGCAGCTGTGAGCACTACAGCCAGCAGGAAAATGGAGAAAATGAAGAATGCCCCAAACTGAGGCTTTCAGACTCGAAGTCTGACCAAAGTCACCTGACTCCTAACAGTTTGTTTCCAACAGAAGCCAAAACTGGCAGCAGAAGAAAAACTGATCAGGGTACAATTCTGGATCCTTGGTAGGTCAGGCAGCTGCCTGTGATTGACATTCACCTTTGTAAGCCGCCTGGGACCCACCAGGTGAAACTAGGTGTTACTGGCATCTCAAGTGACAACTTGTTATTCAATGCAGGCAGGCCAAAGGGCTTGGACGCATGCTGGACTTCTCAAACCATCACCACCCAGTATGCAGCCAAGGCAGGGAGGTAGAAGCCCTACCCTGTCTGCAGCTCCACTGCCCTGGCCAAAACCTAGCTATTGCTCTCAGATGGAGAAGCCCAGCCCCCTCTCCTCAACTCCAGGTTACCCTGTAGGTGATTTGTCCTCATAAAAACATAGGTACATGAGTAAGATTTGACATGAGTCACTAGGATAACCACCACCATCTCTGCTGCCTACCAGTCTTCTTCACAGAGGAGCAGAACTGCCTAGAGTCTGTCATGCAGAGAGACAAGTTCTCCAGCTCACATAATTCATGGTTTCCTCCACTGCTGGCACCTCCATTGACACGGTTTTGCTCATTTTTAAATCAAAAGCAGGAGAAAAGTGTCTCCACCAGCATATCTCCTCCAGAGAAAGCAGTGGCATGTACACTTTGCAGCTCACTGAGACAGCATCATGAGCAGGGAAGGAGTGGTTGAGAGCAGCCAGAGGAATGAGGACCAGAGCAGAACAGCAGCTAAGGTCCAGCCTCAGATGGGTGCCTGCTCCAAGGACCTCTGAGAGTGCCACAAGGCACTTCTGTGGCTCCTTCCTTCAACACACCCTGGGAGCAAGGGGTTTCTCTGCACTGTTTTTTAAAAATCAGGAGCACAAGGAGGTGCTGGCATGTGAAAAAGGCACCATCAGCTCCATCTAAACCATTCCTGAGGAGATTAGATAGTATGTAATCTCCACTCACAATAATAATTACATGGCTTTGCTTGATTTAAGTCTCCATTCCCTGCCCTTATCCAGATGCACTGGAGCACATTTCCGCTTATCCGACAGGCAGTGACCAACGATCATCCCCTGCCCATTTTCTTCTTGGTTCAGACCAGTGCCTGCAATTTGTTAACATCTCTTCTCCCCTCCAATTTAAATCTCAGACATGGCAGGCCTCTGTCTAACAATAATACAGGGATTTCTGGGGTATTTATGAGAGGCTTAAAACTTAATCCTACATGAGCAAGGTAAGCCTGCTCTTGGCCTAAAACACAGCTGGAAAATCTGGTACCATTGCTACAACAGGAGAAAAGAGGCATTAATGGCCCTTCAAGTGGGTCAGGCGACCACCAGCACTTCCAAGCCAACTCCTGCAGCCAAGTTAGGGGACGCATCAGCAAATTAGGGAACTGAATCAAAGAATCATAGAATAGTTAGGATTGGAAGAGACCTTTAAAGGTCATCTAGTCCCAACTCTCTACAATGAGCAGGGACATCTTCAACTAGATCAGGGAGCTCAGAGCCACATCCAACCTTGCCTTGGATGTTTCCAGGGATAGGGCATCTGCCACCTCGCATGGCAACACAGGCCAGTGTTTCACCACCCTCAGTGTAAAAAATTTCTTCCTTGTATCTAGTCTAAATCTCCCCTCTTTTAGTTTAAACCCATCACCCATTGTCCTGTCCTAACAGACACTGCTGAAAAGCCTGCCCCCTTCCTTCTTACAGGCCCCTTTAAGTACTGAAAGGCCACAATAAGGTCTCCCTGGACCCTTCTCTTCTCCAGGCTCATCAACCCAAACTCTCTCAGCCTGTCCTGCCAGCAGAGGTGTTCCAGCCCTCTGATAATTTTTATGGTGTCCTCTGGACCTGCTGAAACAGGTCCATGCCCCCAACTTGAGGCATTTCCCTTACAGGTCTTGCAATTCTTCATCTGGTTTTGAGATTGAGGATTTTTGCTCCATTTCTCCACATGGCAGTACATCCTGCAGGATGCCTGCCTTGGCCTAGGCTGTGAAGGAAAGTAAGACTCACCATAAAGTAACCCCTGTGCCAACACACATGGGTAAATATCACCAGTGTGCTGTGGAAAAAAGAGAGTGATTTTGGCCACTTCAAAGGCTGCCAGCCCATGGCAACCCAGGCTGCTCGGGTTGTGTGTGCTGAGGAGCAAAAGCAAACATCAGTGTATCTCAGCACTGAGAAGATGTCCAAGCATGTTTTCAGCTTGAGAAATGCAGCAACAAGGGCAATATCGTAGAGAGGACTCGTCACACTGGGAGCCCAGCAGGCAGATCATCAACTCACATCAACCCTCTTATCAAGACATCTCAGTCACAATCCTGAACCTAAAGCCTTTCATTGCCCCAGGGCTGATACAGCTTCACCCTAAAAGCAACCTCCATACCACTGGGTCAAAGCTCTTATAGGCTGAGATGCAGATGCATGGATTCCCCACTTGTTGTTTGTGCCATCCACTGGGAAAAGCTGGTGGGAGGACAAAACGACACCCAAGCCTGTTTGATGGCAGCCAACTGGAAAGCTGGGGAAGGGGGAGGCTTTTGGACAGGCGGTAATCAGGCCCCCAGACATCAGCAGAGGAGAACAGGGCCATGAGAAGTGGTGACCAGAGCACCCCTGCTGCCTACTGCCACAATGCCAACTTCAGTGGTCAAAACAGCACCACAAGGCCTTGCTTGTGCTGGCAGGGATAAGCATGGGGTGGGGACACTAGTGCAGGGTACAGGGGCACCTTGCCCAGCCTGAATGTGCTTAGAAGGAAGAGCTGTACATTTTGGACACTGAAGACCTCACTGGTTGCCCTCACTTCCCCAGGGAACAGATGCATTTCTGCAACACCCCAAATACCGCTCTGCAACAACCCAAATACCACTGGGCATCCCGAGAGAGCTGTGTTCCTCCCCACATCTCCTCCCCACCCTTCATGGGAGAGAAGGACTCAGCCCCGAAACACAGCATGGGTAGATCTTGTTACCTTCTTCTTGCTGCAGTAGATCTGCCACTTCTTTTCCGCTGGCAGTGCGAACATGGCCTCTCTGTGCTTGTCTGTGAGGTCAAGTTCATCCTGGGAAGGGGAAGAAAACCACAAAATAGGCAACATGAGTACACAAACAGGTGATAGCACAGATGCAACCCCCCCAGATAAGAAACATAAATCAGTGTGGAGCTACAGCACAGTGCTGTGGTGGTTCTGCAGCATCACCCTGTGACTATCAATTTGTCAGGGCAATGATGCTAATTCTCATCCTACTGTTGCTGACCTCCCCTTGACTCCTGGCCTGCAGTTGGATGCTGGGAGGATGGGGCTGCAATCTCCCCTACCTCACTCTTCCTGGACATTGCCTGCATACCTTGTTATTAAAAGCAGCAAGTGTTTTAGAAAGGACATCCATGAAGACATTATGGTTCCTGCAAGGTGGCCTCACACAGAGGATTGCAAGCTCCAGCTGACAGACTGCATCTAAGACACATACTGCAAAGAGCAATTCAAACAGGACTTTTTTACCACCACAAAGTGTTTAACTGAGCACCCCAAGTGGTCTGGCCAATTTCCATCACTGACACTCTCAAATCATCATAGTTTTTTTTTTTCTTTTTGGCTTTTGGTTTATTTTCCTATAATTAAAAATAGAAAGCTCTCTTCCTAACATCTACAGTTCATAAAGTGTTACATCATGTCCATCAAAAGTGGACTATGTATTGCCTGGCAGAGATAAAGCTGTTTACTGACTGAATCCTTTATTGGTTTATCTGATGTTACTTTAAAGGACACATCCATTTTCAACTTGGAGGCTTGGTTAGCAGCATGCCCTCCACTGGGATCCCTGAGTATTATCAAAGCCTCGTTGCTTCCTGGTGCTAGATGTAGGTCAAAGCTGTTATCAGAGGACTAAATAAAACATTCAGGCAGGGCTGGGAGGCTTGTTGCTGAAGCCAACATTGATCTTACAAGCATGGATGTCTCTTAAAATTATCACTGCTAATGACAGTCCTCATGCTAGAGGGGTGTTGGTGCAGCAATGGGAACACTGGAGATGCTGCAGAGGATTGATGAAGACCATGGCTCCCAGCCAACTCATCCCACTCACTCAGTAGATTTAAGTAAGAGTATCCCCATGACAGCTTACACATTTAATTTCAGCAATTAAAAAAATCACAGAAAACCAAACACACAACACATGGAGACCCATTGAAGTTTCCCCGCCTGAATAATAATGCTAATCAACTAAAGCTTGTAGCTGCTGGTACCCAAATCAAGAGTAAAAGCTCCATTTGGTAATGTCTGAGCAAGATGCCTATGAGGAAAGACAGGTCCCTGCATCAGAAAGCCTGCAGGCCATGAAGAAATTCATACAATCTAATGAAAGCTCTTACTGCACATAGTAGGCAAGGAAAGCTACCTTGTAACCCAAACCCAAAGAAACTCCAGCACAACACACTCTGTTAGAGGGCTGCCAACAGTCCTGATCATCTCTGAAAGGGTTATACATTGCCTTCAGGTATTGATTTCACTTCTCAGTGAAATTACTCCTCAAAAGGAAAAGTGTTGTGGAGCTCTTTCCATTACATACGCATGAAGGAGCTTTGCATCCTCCTTGACTTCCTCTCCCCCCTCCCTTCCCCCCCCTTTATCGACTGACTCTTCAACCACTGTGCTGCACAGAGCTGATGTTAGGGAACTTCTGGAAGCAGACTTGTTTGACATCCTTACAACAGCAATGAACATGCTGCCCTGACACCTGACCCCAACCTGATACATTTCTCCTTCCCCTGCACACAGGGAGGAGAACCTGGCTTACAGACTCCTCCAATGAGTGCTGATTTCAAACTTCCCCATGTCCTTACCAACTGGGAGGTCAGAGATTAATATCCAGTAAACAATCTCCTCCCCAGCCTTGGGCAAATCTCATCACCCTTCCATGCCTCAAAATGTAAACTGCACTTGATGTCCTTCATCATTACTTCCTTGGGTGACCAGCCAGTCAGAGACCTAAACTCTGCTTCAGCCCCAGTTCTGCAGGTCAAAAGGTTGCCAACAGGATGACACCTGACACAGGGTCCCAGCTGAAACTCTGCTCATTGGAAAAGTACATGGAGGTGTGCGGGAGGGGACAAGGGTCTCCTGATGAACATTTACTTCTGTAGTGAGGATTTGAGTGAGCACAGGAAAGTGTGCAACACTGCCTCCCTGCCACGTGAACCTGAGCTTCAGGCAGGAAAGCACCAGCCACACACATTAGGTTCTTAGATAAATATTTATTGAATTTTTCAAAATACCCATATGCTAAAAATATAACTTGTGTAAACATTAAGATTTATTAGCCAAGAAAAAAAACATCTAAACTGAGCTAAAGCCTACACAGGAGCAAGAAGGGATAAAGCAGAGGAACATACTAGGTGCTGACACATGACAATGTGCAAACACATCCAAAAAAGGTGCAGAAATGCTTCTGAGCCCCACACAGTACATTTCATTGTAGCCTGGCCCTACCATATTCCCTGCATCACTCAAAACCTTCCTAATGATATCTTGTAGGATGCTTGGGAGAGGTATTTGAATAAATACTATGTGGCACCCAGTGAGTATGAAAATCCTCACAATCAAACAGTGACTAATGACTGCTACTCTGAGTTGTAACAGCAACTTAACCGTGAAGAGTCAGGTCTTGCTGGTTTTATCTGTATGGGGATTCCTGTTTCCACCTCCATCCCTTTGTGTATGCTCCCTGATGAGTATCTCAAGTACTCCTTGGCCCCAGGCAGGCTAGTCAGAAACTGCCCTTCAAACTCCAAAAGGTGAAGAGAAGATGGGACCATCAGCCATTTCCTGGGTGCTCACAGACCACCATACAAACACAGCTCTGAGAAAGCCTTCAGCAAGTGCACAGAGGAGATGCAGTGCAGCAGAGAAGCTGTGCACAATCTCAAACCCGTATGGGCCTTCAATTAATAATCACGAGCTCGACAATTAGGTGATTCTAACTAGCAATTAATTTTACAGGCCATTTG